>NC_061113.1:129470844-129763030 GCF_002878395.1 Capsicum annuum
CATAAATAATGCTAACTGACCGTCTAACATAAACGTGAGAATACATGCATAAATAGGTAACTCTAACTAACAACGTAAAGTTGTGATTTCTAAGTCCGTGTATTGATAATGTGACATACTAGTAACTGATATGACTATAACACGAAAGACTATATCTGAATAATCTTGATATCATGAGTGATTGTATCTGAGTATGACTGATAATATGGGTGACTGTAGCTGACAGTCCTGAATCTGATGGAACTATCTGAGTTTCATACTTTATCTGAGTTGACTGTATCTGACAGTCCTAAAATCAGAAGAACTATCTGAGTTCTATTACTGAGACTGATTGACTGTAGGTGACAGTCCTAATTCTGTAACATGAAACTATTGGAAGTAGTATCTAACTGACATGCCCTAAAGGTTCTATAATAGCTGTATTAGGGTCCAATCTATGCCCTAATTGGATGGATATCAATACCATGCCACTGGTAAGGACAACATGTGAGTAACCCTCATATAATAGGTACCTCTAGCGAGAATGATGGGAACCCTTACATAAGAGGTTAAGCCACCTCATCTACCCTCATATAGTAGTTTACGATGTCTTAACCTATGTTGGCTACATAGTTTTGGAATACAAGGATCGCTTCTAGGAATCACACCCTCATATAACAAGTGAGTCCCCATCCTTGGGTTCACTCGGTGATAATCCCTACTCTCATTTGAATGGACACTAAACATGATTTACTGAACTGAACTGAGCATGGACTGAGTTACTAAATTTTTGTGGCTGATGGAATACTACAGATATTTGACAACTGACTGAGTCATGAATTCACGGAGATTTTTCATGAGTCATAAGACTATCTAAAGTCTAAGAGTTCATATCTTAACTAAGAGTATTGTGAAAAACATGACATGGCTCTAGGTACACAGCTAATATTTTGGGTGCAAGTACCCCAGGACTAGATGGAAGGAAACTGGCATAGCATGATTTACTTGAAGACTTGACTAATATCATAATACATACTGCATTCCTAGGAGCATTTCATCAAACATGTAATAGGAATGAAATGGTACATACATGGGGATTTCATGATATCATGCTAGTTAGACAATATGCCATCATCTAGGCATTTAGTCAAACATATGACAGGCATGGTATATGTAAACATCATTATTCAATTCTAATTTCATCATTCAAGGGTTTAAATCTTAGGGTTGCATGAATCTACAGCTATAGTAATTAAACCCACCTAGAAATTATCAACAATCATGGTGTAGAATCCTATTTCACATTTACCAAACATGAACATAAGCATCCAAAACATAAAAACATATAGAAAATCCATAACTTCAATTTAGAAAAAGGGATTCTTGAACTTCATGGACGAAAGGAGTCTATGAATGAACACTAGGAATACCTTAGTTCATGATTTCGTGAAAATTGATGGTGAAACCTTCTTGAAATTGGACCTTCTATGAAAACCCTAGCTTGAGTTCTTGAGAGTTTTTGAGAAAAACATCAATATTTTGGGCGAATAAGGGCTAAATCCTATGTTTAGAAGCTTATAAAGGGAAAAAATTGACCCTTTTAACCCTGGACACATAATTTTAATTTTCAATAAAATTTCCCGAATTGGGCCTTTGGCGTGATGTGGCACAATCGCGCTTTGCCACTAGAAATTGACAATTGGGAAACTGCACAGTGGCGTGACGTGAAGCTATTGCATTGCTACCTTCTCTACGACCTGGAAGTTTTGTACGACGTGCCTGTATCTTGGAACAATACTAGAGTTTGATAATTTCCATTTGAGCTATCTCTACAATGCACTGAAGGCTCAGGTCAAATATTGTCTCACTAAAAAGGACATAACTATTCGCCCGGGTGTCGGATTTAGGCGAATTATGTTTCGAGGGAAAGCTTATTCAATTTTTCACGTGATAGGAAGTTAAAATTATGGAATTAACTTGGGTATAATAATGAATTATTATTTCAAAGCAAGTTGTAACATCTTTGAGATGATTTTCAAGCTAAGAAAAAGCACAGGTATTACAAAAGTCAAGGATGAGTACATAAAAATTTGTACTCAATAGTATCACTGTCTTACCAAACCATGAGGTGATGACAAGTGTTGATCCTCTACTTTTTTATTAAGTACTAAAGTCAAAATTTGATGCACATCCACTATAATAAACACTAACTAGAAGCTAGCGATGTCAACCATTGATTAGGCATTAAATATGATTCTAGCCATTATAAGTTTAGAAATAAACCATTCAACTAGTAAACACAGGATGTCACATTACAAAAGTAGGAAATAGCAATGAAACACAACTTAATCCTACAAAAATATAACCAACCCCTTTAAGAATCTATTAATTTAATATTAAACATGGATTTAAATATCTCAAAATTAAGTGTAAAATAGACAATTTTATAAAATAAATTCGATAATGTGGAGATGATCTTATGACTGTCTCAAAATGTAATAACATAAATACATGTTTATAAGATATCAAAGACATGAAATAAATACATCATAAACTAGGAATATAAAAGAAATTAATAAAACCATATTTATAGGAAGGAGTAAAAACATAAAGTCCCCTTTCCCTCCCCTCCCTTAAATTATATCTTATCTCTCACTAGAAACCTAAAGTATCCTCACTATATGAGTTAGCATATTATTTACCTAATAAATTAAAATATTGATGTGGCTTGATGAAGGGGTTATGACTAATAGTAGTGTTTGGAGGATTCTCCCAGGTAAACCTATCAATTGCGGAATAGATAAAAGGTATCCAACTGAGTAAGCATTATTGCTATGGGAAAAATCAAGAGTATCATGGTATTTGATTAAAACATATGTATGAACCAAATAGTTGATTATCAAGCCATCTATAAAAATACTTAAACCTGTATAGTCCTTCGTCTCCTTAATTTTAACTCTTGTTTTTTATAATCTATTATAATCTAGAACTTCAATAACTTATCACTATCATTTCCATATTGATGTATTATGGAGGTGTACTCTAAGTTTTGTTACACTACATCCATTTTTTGTTATCATGGGGAATAGGTAGGTTAGGATTTTTCATTTATTTCTCTTTCTTATCTTCATAATTTCTTATCGCTTTATTTTGATCTACTAACATAATAACAATAAAATACACAGTCAAGTTATACATCAAAATGTGATAAAAGATAAATAAACTGGTTGAAACTATATAAGATTTAATTGGTCTATAGGTATAATGAGGTATACTAGATAAATCAAATCTTATATGGTTACAAGAAGTATATGTTACATTTGTCAAAATCAAGAAATGCAACCTTTCATCTTATATTTGTTGATATTATATCAATAGAAGAGATGAAAATTTGTGAAGCAAAAGAGGGGAAATAATGATAAAAAGGGAAGACATGACTCTACCCATATTATTGAATTTTATTTAAATAATAGTGATAATGGCTCTGAAGTTTAAAAAGGCACTACAGTTTCAAAAACAAGTGTTGAAATCTTGGATAGCAAGGACTATTCTTGTTTTAAAATTCTTGTCAATGGCCTAATCATCAATTAGAGATTCCTGCATACGTTTGGACAAAATGCTAAGAGTTTTTTTACTCTTGATCCTTGATATGTCAATTATTTTTAAGATAGTGGGTTTTACTATGGTAAAACCTAATATTAAATTGAGTAAGAAAACACAATGCCGGGTCTCAACACAAACAATGTATTTGTAGTGCTAAAATGAATATATTATTTTATAGAAATAAATTTCAATGACCAAAAAATAAAAAAGATAATACAAATTACTTTTTCAAAAATAGATTTAAAATATTCATTATGTTTCTCTCCTTACCTCTTTTAACTTCTCCTATCTTTAAATTAAAAAATCACACATTTCATTTTTTCCTAATTAGGTGTATCTACTTATTAGATTTTTTAAAGTCTTTTTTGTGTCATGTGACTACCTAATTTCTTAAGTCATGATGTTACCTACAATTGAACACCATTAGGTAAGTCAACCCACATCCCAAAATAATGTTTACTAGGCTAAATAGATAAAGGAGAAAAAAACTGTATAACAAGGAGAAAAAAAATCAAAAGAAAGTAGATTGTAATGACCCTCCACATCATTTTTTTTTACATTTCCATGTATTTTCACCATTTAGATCTTTCCTGTATGTGATGATTCAAAATAGGATCATGACCGAAACAGAGGTTGTTAGAACTCCAAATCAAGACTCATCCGTATTATTTAGAAAATCGAACAAAGTTTGCCTTATTTTTAGGCCCATCAAGAAAATTTCATGTCTCAAATTAATAGTACAACAACCGAAAATCACAACCAAAGACACCAATACTATTAACAATGCACCAATACCACCAAATAACAATAAAAAATCCATCTATAAAATATAAGAGGAATTAAAATACTCCACAATCCAAAATACTAAAAATTACTAATGACTAATTAATCAAATGGCTAAGGAGCTACTCTAAGAGTATAATTGAAAATAATGAATAAATGAATTAACTGCCCATGCAAAAAAGTGTGAGGATCATCAGGAATGTGCTAACTTAAGATCTCTAACTAATTAAATCCTCACTATCACATGTGTTCTACGGATATCAAATAGAGAGAATTGAGTCACTAGATCAATGAGTAACAACACTTAACCATAATCGTGTTAATGGGGACGAGTGATAAGACATCATGAAATAAATGATCTTTCAAAAAGAATTAACAATAAATAGTATCATTTGTTTAAAGGAATCATGATGAAGTAATTGTTCAGTAATAAACTCAATAAGCATTGTATCATATCAAATATTACATATTTGGAAAGTTCTAAAGAATGAATCATGTAATCAATTTGACTTTCTTCTTCAAGAAAAGTCAATAACCATGGACTCCTCATGAAGAAGTCAAATAATCATATTAGTATATCCATACACAAGGAAGATCATTAATAGTATGTTAGTTCTACCTTCCCACTAGCGAGGGTTGTAATAAAAATCTATAAATACAAGGTGCACTAGGTCTAACAAACGCACTGTTAGCTACGAAATTTAAATCAAGCACTACTCCCATTTATACTTTCTTTGTAAATAGTAGGTGCTCATATGAAAGCATTTTAAAAATAGTGCATAGCATTTAAGTTCATAACAAATAATATTACATATAAACTCAAATAAAACACTAGTCAAGATACTTATGCCTCAAGTAAATAAATAACTTTCAAACTAAAAATATCATATCTCGAATGACCATTACAATATCATATCAAACAAAAGACTTACCCCACGTACAATTTCAAATAATTTAGTAACTCTTATTTCTTTAGAATAATGTATCAAATATGCAAGTTATGAAATACAAATTATGATAAGGTTACTACTCATAGTACAGTAGTCTAATGCTAAATTTTTCGCCTCCAATAATATGTATGACCTTTTTCGTTTGAATATATAATCACATCATTTATTCTTGTGTTAAATTTCTTTATTTAAGCTAATTCATAATTTATTGAAAACACCCATCCCAGAGTTTCCATGTTTTTCTAACAATCTGACAAAATTAAAATTACCAAACTATGAGTAATTTAATTGGTGCATAACTGATTGGCAAATTTATTTAACCCATTGTTAGCTTATTAGAACTATGCCTTATCCCCTAACTACTATTCTTTGGTAATTAATTATTCAATATTCGGTGCAAATTTCAAAATTAAGACTTATGTTTAGGCTACATAAAGGAGTTACCTCACTTTCGATAGCCAAAATTCGATGAATATCATTTTGTACATTGTATGTTTCCTTTTGTTTTTCCACTCATCTCAATTTTCTCTTCTCCTCTAAATCAATTTTTTTTGTTTTTGTTACAGAACCCATAGCCCTAACCCATTCCTTCTATTTAGTCTTCTTTGCTCACCTAACACTTGTGTTTTAATAATAAGATAATGACCTTTGTTATTGTGATTTTGCCTACTAAATTCTTCTCTTATTATTTTGTAATGTATCATTTTTAATAAGGGGTATTACATTCTCCCCACCTTATGAAATTTGGTCCCTAAATTTAAGATAGAAGTCTACCTATAAACTGAAACAATTGAGGATACTTGAGTCTCATATCCTTTTATGACTCCTAAGTAGCTTCTTCAATGATTATTCTATCTGACTTTCATGGACAAAAAATTTATTTGCTGTAACTTTCTTAGTTATCTATCAATAATTGTCATTGGTTCCACTTCATAGACTGAACTTTCATGAATCATCAAGGTTGGTGCATCGAGCACACAAGAGGATTCTGATATATTTCACTATCATAGAGACATGGAATGCTGAATGGGTGAAAGATATCTCAAGAGAAAGTGCCAAATAATATGTCATACCAGCTACCTAATCAAGTACCTCACATGGTGTAATGCCCCGAGTCTATACCCTGAATGCTACATGGTGCTTATAATCACAAAGAACTATAAGTTAACCCATGACTGCTACCTGGTGCAATAACTATGTAATAAATACTGTAAATATGTTGAAATAGGCAGAAACTTTCCATAAGGTTCAATACTATAAATATTACTGAATGTGGTATCAAAATACAAAAAGTGAACATCAATACTGAAAAACTGAACAAATGTCTAAAAATACTCTAGTCTGAGAAAGCCTCTAATTGTCTGAACTATGGATTTGATGGAATAAACCCCCACCTTACTTTATCTACTAAAAAAACTGAAGTACTGTAAATAATAAGCATGTCCTCAAACTATGAGAACTTACCACTACTTTGGAAGATAAGAATCTGAATGACTAAGGGTACTCAGCAGCCCGTGCATCTGAACCTATGATATAAGACATCATAACGCAAAGAAAAGAATGTGTCTGTACTTACAATATACTAGTATGCTTAGTGAGGTAGGCTGATTTGCATGGGTTCATATGCATGAAAAATATTAACCGAATAAGATAAGTATGATTGAGTAAGAGTACATACATAAACACATAGACAGTAACTGAGATCATGATACTAATGAGTACTCATTCAGAATACTGATAACGGATATTTGGGTTTAAGAATACTGTATTACTGATTATCTAGCTGATTGTATCTGACAGTTTTGAGTACTGTAGAAACATACTGAGTTTTATACTAAGCTGAGTGATAATGTATGATATTACTAAATTTGTAGAACTAAAAATATTTCTATATTGACACTAACACTGGAACACAACTGTGGGAGGTAATCATCTAACTGATATGCCCCTTCTCTAACTCATTTTGGGCCCAACCTGTAATCCTAGTTAGAAGGGTATCAATACCGTGCCATGAGTGAGGACAAGCTATGAGTAAGGACAAGCTATGAGTTAACCCTCTCTAAAAGAAATCTCTTTTGTCAACCCTCTCTGATAGGATAACTCCAATGAGAAGAATCAATCCTCAAAATGTCTGGCTGAAAGATACCTCAACCTATGATGTCTACGTAGTTCTGTAACGCAGGAATTGCTGCTAAGGGTTAAACGTTCTGCTGATAGGAATGCCCCCCATAATATTTGGCTGAAAGATACCTTAACCTACACTGGCTACATAGTTCTGTAATACAGGGATTGCTGCTAAGGTTCAGACCCTCTGTTGACAGGAATGCCCCCATCCCTGGGTTAACTCGGTGTTGAATCCTACTCCCAACTGAATAATAACTGAATTCATTTCTGGTCTATACTATGTTTGACTTAATGGTTACTGAGATTACTATTTAACTAAGCTGAATTGAGTTCACTATGTTCCGTTGAATGATAGAATACTACTGAATTTTGTTATTTGACTTAGTTTACGAGGTCAAAACTGGATATTGAATTAGACTTGACTAAAATAGATTATACTGAGTTTTCTTGAGTTCTACAACTAATTGACAATACTAATGATTGTGTCGTGACTGCCACTATTCTATGATTGACAATAGGAAATCCGGGTATAAGTACCCCCAGGACTCGATACCATAAATTAAGAGACATGGCATAACATGAAACATGTAAACTATAAACTTGATCATCATTCATACATTGTGGTTTTTTAACAAACACTTGCACAATATAACATGCACATAAGCTAACTTGACATGATTTCATTCTTTTAATAGTTCACATGGACAATTTATCAAGAACTTGGTGAGCATAGAATATGCACATAGTATTGAACAACATGTTAGTATGATAATTCATCTTTAATTTCAGAAGTTAATGGTTTATCATGGATTCACATGAATCTACATTTATAATGATCAATTTCACATGGGATATATATATAATCATGAATTAGGAACTTAATCCAAATAGCAACCATGGATACACTTTAAATCCAACCATGGAAATCATAAAATTAATTAATTAAAGTTTAAAAGCGATTCTTGGACTCCAAGGGTGGAAGGAACCCTTGGTTGAACACTTCACACACCTGTGTAAAAGAATTCCTGAAAGTTTATGGTTGAATCTTGAGTTCTTAATTTTAAATTTAAGCACCTAGGGTTTTGTTCTTAAGCTAATTGGAGAATGAATGAGTCTATTTGCTCTGCAAAGGGCTTAATTTCGTGTTTTGGGAGCTGTGGGTCAAGTTAAAAAGACCAAAATACCCTTAAGAAAACAGTATTTTAATAACTAAAAAACTAGATTACCGATGCGTAGGTCGACGTGGTGCATCGATGTCATTGACATGATAGCAAACACATCATGTCATATTCGAATCTATGCACCGCAATTGGATGATGGTAGCTAGGGAAAATATAAATCAACAAGAGAGTCGATACGGCGCACTAAGATCACGCTGATCCACTATTTTGGGATTTCTATGGAGCTTCAAATCAAGTCCAAAAAATATAAAACTTATTCAAAAATACCTACGGAGATTCTTGATTGTGAATCAACCTAATCAATGAAATTTAAGGGACGTACAGGTTGGAAAATGAGATTCCCAACCTTCATAGGATAAAATGACCACAAAATGAGATTTCCAACCTACGTAGGCTAAAATGACACTAAGTCTGAGTACTAAGCTAAAATATTCTAAGTCTGGGACCCCTTGACAAGCCTAAAGAACTGAACTAATCTTGTGATTTTGTTGGGTCTTACATTATCTCTCCCTTGGGTACATATATTCTAAAATGAGACTGCTGAGACTGAGAATACAAAGAGACTGACTTACTTGCTGGTCATGAATATCTGGAGCTTGACCATACGACTAATATTACTGGTATTCTAAATTATCATACTTAACATGCATATCTGATGCATAGATATAGATGGACATGATTCATGATTTTATGACTGGGATTAATGATAAAATGAATCTATACAGTGAACATGCATATCTAATGCATGGATACATGATGGAACTGGCCCATAACGTATAACTGAATATGCAATGGGAACTGATACCACATTTGTAACTGAAATATGAACAAGAAACTGATTAAGCTTAAAGAAACTATTACATTGAGCTGAGTCTGGATTAGCGCAGAATAGATGAGAATACTTGGTTTTCATTTCTTATTCTTCTTCCTAAGTATCTCTCTCAACGAATAGATTCTTCTAGAGAAATTTGACTAGATGAACTTCTTTGTTCCTTAGTCTGCGAATCTGATAGTCAAAGATTTTGACTGCAGTTTCTTCTTAATAGAGTCTCTTCGGAGTATAAATGCTCTTAATAGGGACTATGAATAATGGGTCACCTATGCATTTCTTTATCTAGTAGACATGAAACACTAGATATACTAAAGATAAATCTGAAAGTAACTCATGCTCGTAAGCTACCTTTCCAAAATGGCTTAGAATTTAGTAAGGACGGACATATCGGGGACTGGATTTCACTTTCTTGCCAAAACACTTCACTCTTTTTATAGGAGATATCTTTAAGTACATATATTCACCAATCTCGAACTTGAGATCCTTTCAACGCACATTTGCATTGATTTCTATCATATTTGAGCTATCTTAAGACTTTTCCTGATCAACTGGACCATTTCTAACGTATCAAACACCAAGCTAGGCCCTACTACTGCGCCTCACCCACTTCAAACGACCCAATGGGAGATCTAAACTTTCTCCTATAAAGCGCCTCAAATGGAGCCATTTGAATACTAAAGTGATAGTTGCTGTTATATGTAAACTCAATCAAAGGCAAGTGGTTATCCCAACTACCTTCAAAGTCTATCTCACATGCTCGCTGCATTCTTCCAAGGTATGAATAGTTCTTTCTGCTTTACCATCTGTCTAAGGATGAATGGCTATACTGATATGATCTCAGGTACCAAGACCCTTTTGGAATTCTTTCTAGAAATAAGAGGTGAACTGGGTACCTCTAATTGAGATAATAGACGATAGAACACCGTTCAATCTGACCAACTCCTTGATATAGAGTTTTGCATAATCCTCAACTGAATAGGAGGTATGAACGAAAAGGAAATAAGTTAATTAGGTCTTCCTGTCTATAATGACCCAAACTGAATTATGCTGATCATAAGTACGAGGCAAGGCCTCCATGAAGTCCATATTCACTTTTTTCCATTTTCAGGTGGGAATACTAAACTCTTGTAGGACCTACTTGCCTTTTAATTCTAAATCTTAACATGCTGACATGTTGAGCACTTAGCCACAAACTCTTTAATGTCTGTTTTCATCCCCCTTCACCAATAGATCTCACACAAATTGCGGTACATCTTTGTGGCCCCTAGATGAATAGAGTAACATACACCATATGCTTTTGCAAGAATTCACACTCTTAATTCATCTATACCTGGCACACACAGATGACTATGACAATACAAAACACCATCTCTCCCTTCGGAGAAAATATCTACCTTCTGATTTTTGACTGATTTCTTCAACTGGACTAGACTGGAACCCCTATCCTGCTTTTTCTTTAGTTTGGAAACCAGGGATAATTC
The DNA here is from genome assembly GCF_002878395.1 of Capsicum annuum. Lineage (NCBI taxonomy): Eukaryota > Viridiplantae > Streptophyta > Magnoliopsida > Solanales > Solanaceae > Capsicum > Capsicum annuum. Next base: position 129,481,778 of record NC_061113.1, read on the forward strand.
TGAGCTACTCTGAACCAATACACTACCTTCTACTGAATCGACTAAGAAAACACCTAGTCGGGTTAGCTGATGAACTTCCTGGGTTAATTTTTACATACTGTTCACAACATAGGCAACACTACCCAAAGACATTCTACTGAGAGCTTGGCCTTGGCTGGATGATACAGATTAATCAGATCAAAGTCTTTCAATAATTCCAACCAACTTCTCTAATGGATATTGAGGTTTTTCTAAGAGAACACATACTATACGCTGTTATGATCAGTACACAAATCAACATGCATACCATACAAGTAATGCCTTCAACTTTTAAAGGCAAAACCTATTGCTGCTAATCCAAGATCATGAGTAGGATAATTCTTCTCATGGGGATTAAGCTTTCTAGAGGCATAGGCTATGAACTTACCTCTCAACATTAGAACAAAACCCAACACGACTCTGGAAGCATCACATTATATAACAAAACTGTCTGAACTATCTGGTAGGATCAAAACTTGATCTATAGTGAGTCAAGTCTTCAACTCCTGAAAACACTTCTCATAAGGATCTGGCCACTAGAACTTGTCTTTCTTCAAGTTCAATTTTGACATAGGGGATACAGTAGATGAAAATCCCTAAACAAACTATAGATAATAGCCAGCCAAACAAAAGAAACTCCTGATATTTGACATAAAGATAGGCCTGGGCTTGTTTCTCACTGCTTTGTTCTTTTGAGATCAACTCTAATGCCATCACCAGAAATTTTATAGCCAATGAATGCTACTCACTTTAGCCAAAATTTGCACTTACTTAATTTGGTGAATAACTTATGGTTTCGGAGAGTCTGCAATACTATTTTGAGATGGCCTGCATAATCATGTTCACTACTAGAGTAAACAAGAAAATCATCTATGAAATCTATGACGAACATATCCAAGTACTTCTCGAATACAAGGTTGATCAACTCCATGAAGGCTACTGGGTCATTGGTAAGACCAAAAGACATGACTAAAAATTTTAAGTGACCATACCGAGTTTAGAAAGCTATTTTTTGGATGTCATTTTCTCTGACTCTAGGCTAATGATAGCCTGATCTGAGGTTTATCTTAGAGAAACAATTGGCACTGTGAGTTTGTTCAAAATGTTCATTGATTTTGGGGAGAAGATACTTTTTCTAGACCATAACTTTAATTAACTTATGGTAATCTATGCACATTCTGAAAGAACCGTCTTTCTTATGCATTAATAACACTGGTGCACCCCATGAGGACACACTGGATCTGATGAATCCCTTATCCAAGAGATTCTTTAACTATTTCTTTAATTCTCAGAGTTCTGTCAAAGCCATTTTGTATGGCGATATAGTGATGGGATGAGTATTTGGGAGAAAATCAATCTCAAAATCAATTTCTCTTTCACGAGGAACTCTGGGAAGATCTTTGAGAAACACATCTGGGAATTTAGATACTACTGATACTGATCAAGAGTAGGGGTTACTAAAGTAGAGTCCTGGACTTAAACAAGATGGTAGACATATCCCTTAGATATCATCTTTCTAGCTTGAGGGTAAGAAATAAGTAGACCCCTAAGTGCTAAAGTACTATCCTTCCACGCTAGGATGGGTTCATTTCAAAACTAAAACTGGACAACTCTATTTTTGCCATTGACTGAGCCATAGCAAGAATGAAGCCAATCCATGCTGAGAATGATATAAAAAATAGTCATCTCTAATTTGACTAAATATGCTAAAGTGACTTTCTGAAAAATCATAACAGGACAGTTCCTGTATACTCGTCGAGCTATGATAGATTTACCCAAAGGGGTGGAAACTCAGAAAGGCTTTGCAAGAAATTTAGGACTGACTCTGAAATCAAATGCTATATAGGGAGTAACAAAAGACAAAGAAGACCTTGGATCTAGAAAAATATAAGCATGGAAATGGAAAACTTGTAATGTACCAGTGACCGTGTAACGTAAACTTTCCTAATCTTGTTAGGACTAAAGAGAATAGAGTCTATTTAGGCGCTGCCCACTTGTGGCACTTGAAGAATCACCCTGCTAATTCGGGTGATTGGACTGAACTGGAAGATGGTTATGCTGAATTTGCAAACCAACCTAAGGACATTGTCTGACTCTATGGCCTGGCTTTCCATATTTGAAACATGCATCGCTTCCAACTCTGTAGATACCTTAGTGGTTTCTTTCGCACTTCTATCAAAGGGGATTGGTTCAGCCACTACTAACACTTTCCTGGGGTTTAGGGCCTAATTTCCTATCTCGATTACCATTTATGAATATTGGAAATGGGGCACTTGCTGGGTAAGAAGCTATAATAGAGGATTTTGTGTGGAACTGAGAATGATTCCCACCCTCTAACTTAGGCTGAGTGAAATTGAAACTATCTATTCTCTCCTTCTTATTCTCCCTCTATTTCTCTTTATTCTTTGCCTCCTCTATCTGTTGATCATGGACCTTGAGCCTAACTATGTCCATCTTCTTAATAAGTATTGCAGTCCTACACTCTTTGACCATGTGGCTAGATACTCCTGACACAAACTTACTCATCTTCACTCTGATGTCTACTACAACATGCGAGGCATATTTGGATAACCAGGTAAACTTAAGAGAATACACCGGTACTATCATATTGCCCAGCTTCAGGTTAATAAACTGTAAAACCTTCTCTTTCCTCAACTCTAGTGGGAAGAACCTATCCACAAAAGCAACTACAAACTTCTCTCAATATATGGACCCTGCATCTTTGGCTCTCTTTGCCTTCTACTATTTGAACATAAGTGAGCCATATCCTATAACTTATATGTGGCCAACTTAGCACTCTCAATAGTAGTCACCCCCATGATATTGATAATTTTCTGCTCCTGATAAAAAAATTCCTCAGGGTCCTCATCTGACTTAGACTCGATAAATGATGGAGGGTTCATTCAGTTGAAGTCTTAAATCCTGGAAGCAATATTACTAGCCACTGGGTTGGCTGGAACCATAGCTACACATTCATTCTGGTCTACCACAAAATGAGCTTGGGTGGTGAAGGCTGCTTTAAACTTTGCGTGTGAGACACGCTTGCCCAAAGGATTTGGATAGATGGGCTAAGGGGTTGTCTGATCTCCCGTTACTCTTCCCTGAGTATTTTTGGGAGTCTTATTCTGTAAACTAAAGAGAATCTAGGATTAGAAAGAAAGTGTAACTAGATCTCATGCTCACTCATACAACACGAATACAGAATGAAGGGAAAATTTTCCTAAAACATCTTATAGCCTCTTGTCCATAAGTGAGGTGCGCAACACACCCATGCACAAGACTCTACTAGATGTGGCTTTTGAACTTCTTAGGAAACTGTTCAACCGTATGCTCTGATACCAAATTTGTAACGCCCTGAGTTTGTACCCTGGATACTACATGGTGCTCATAATCCTGAAGGACCACAAGCTAACCAATGACTGGTACCTGCTGCTATAACTGTAAATATTACTTAATATGGTATCACAATACCAAAACTAAACATCAATACTAAAAAACTAAACAACTATCTGAAAATACTCTTCTAAAAAGACCGGTAACTATCTGATATATGGAGTTGATGGGACAAGCCGCCAACTAAATCCATCAATAGAAATAAAACTAAAGTACTATAAATAAAGAGTATGTCCTCAAACTATGTGGACTCGCCATTACCCTTAAAGATGATAATTTGAACAGATAAGGGTACGCTGGAGCTCGTGCGTCTGAACCTATGATATAAGACATCATAGTGCAAAGAAAAGTATGCGTCAGTACTTTGAATATGCTGGTATGCTTAGTAGGATAGGATGATATGAATGGGTTCATATGAATCAACAATAATAATGGAATAACATGAGTATGACTGAGTAAGAGTACATGCGTGAACACATAGTCTGTAATTGAGATCATACTAATACTGAGTACTAAATTGGAATATTAATAACCGATATCTAGGTTTACAAATATTGTATTAATAATTATCTAAATGACTGTATCTGAATGTTCTGAGTACTATGGAACGATACTGAGTTGCGTACTTAGCTAAGTGACCATGTCTGATAGTCCTAAATCAGTAAAACTGAATCGAGTTCTATACTGAGACTGATACTGGAACTGAGAATTTGGGAGGTAATCATTAAACTAACATGCCCTTTCTCTAACTAATTTAGGGTACAACCTATAACCCCAGTTGGAAGGGTGTCAATACCGTGTCACTAGTAATGATAAGCTGTGAGTTAACCTTCTCTAATAGGAAACTCTTTCGTCAACCCTCGCTTAAAGGATAACTTGGATGAGATGTTTCAACCTTCATAATATATGGTAGGAAGATACCTCAACGTACTCTAGCTACGTAGTTTTTTAACACAGGAATTACTGCTATGGGTAAAATCCTCTACTGAAAGGAATACCCCCATCCCTGGGTTAACTCGGTGCTGAATCCTACTCCCAACAGAATAGACACTAAACTGACTTCTAAATTGTACTAGGATGGACTGAATGATTACTGAGATTGCTATTTAGCTAAACTAAACTGAATTCAACGAGTTTTATTAACTTATGGAATACTACTAAATTCTTTTAGCTGACTCAGTTTACCAAGATTTGAACTTTATATTGAATTATACTGGCCTGGTATGAATTCTACAAAGATTTTTGGAGTTCTGTAACTTACTGAGAGTACTACTGATAGTGTCATGACTGCCACTATTCTATGAATTACCATGGCTCTAGGTAATCTGCTAAATTTTCGGGTACAAGTGCCCCTAGGACTCGGTAGCATAAATTAAGAGACATGGCATAACATGAAAAATGTAAACTATGAACTTGATCATCATTCATACTTTGGTGCATTTTGATAAATACTTGCATGACATAACCAGCACATAAGCTAACTTGATATGATTTCATTCTCTTAATTGTTCACATGGACAATTTATCAAGCATTTGGTGAGCATAGAATATGCACATAGTATTGAACAAGAAGTGAGCATCACAATTCATTTCTAATTTCACAAGTCAAGGGTATATCATGGATTCACATGAATCTACACATATAATGATTAATTTCACATAATATATATATATATATATAAAAAAAAATCATGAATTAGGTACTTAATGCAAATAGAAATCATTGATACACTTTAACTCCAATCATGAACACTTCACATACATGTGTTGAAGAATTCCTGTAAGTTTATGGTTGAATTTTGAGTTCTTGATTTGAAATTTAAGCACCTGGGATTTTGTTCTTGAGGTAATTGTGAATGAATGAGTATATTTTCTCTCAAAAGGGATTTATTTATGTTTTAGGGTCTGAGGGTCTAGGGAAAATGACCTAAATATAACTAAGAATGCAGTCTTTTAATGACTGAAAAACAAGGTTATTGACGGTAGTTAGACGTTGTGCATCGATGGCATCAATGCATAGCTAACGCGTCACGCCATATTCCCATTAATTCACTTGAATTGGATGTTGGTAGATGGGGAAAATATTAATCAACACAATAGTAAATGTGGCGTGACAAGAAAGCATTGATCCACTAATTTGAGATTCCAATAGAGCTTCAAAAGACATTTGAAAAATTCGAAACTTGTCTGGAAATACCTACGGTCATTCCTGATCATGATTTAACCTAAATATCAATATTTAATGGATGTAGAGGTTGCAAAATGAGATTTCCAACCTTTGTAGGCTAAAATGACACTAAGTCTGAGTACATAGCTAAAATATTCTATGTCTGAACCTCTTGACAAGCCTAAAGGACTGAATTAAGCTTAGACTTTTGTGGGGCCTTACATATGGTCCTATATATCTCTTGCTTAATTTATCTATTTTCAAAAATTGAATCAAAACTTTCATAGGAGAGACTCGTGGAAAAACTTAATCCCCAATTGTGAACACTAAGTCTCTTTTTTTCTTATTTGCATAAGACTTTTGTTTGATTTGATATGTGAGAAACCTCTATCTAAATAATTAAACCTTGTCCATATCATCTCGTACCATTTCTGGTCCTTATACTTCAGCCTTTACAACTTCAAACCATAGTAGAAGAGAACAACATTGCCTACCATAAGAGGCTTCATATGGAGCCATCTGAAGGCGTGAATGAAAATTATTATTGTAAGAAAAATCAGCAAATGCTAAGTAAAGCTCTCAACATATCCTCCGAGATTTGTAAAGTACACTCAGATTGTCTATCCGCTTGTTGATTAAATGCAGTTCTAAGATCTACTCAGGTACCCAATACTTCTTGGATAGATCTCTAAAGGTGTGAAGTGAACTGTGATCCTTTGTCATAAATAATGGATAATGGAACTCCTTGAAGTTAGAAAATTTAATCCGTAAATAATTGAGCATATTTCACTTCACTATATATTGCCTTTAGTGGCACTAAACGAGCTGATTTCATAAGACGATCTATAAATACCCATACAGAGTCATAACTTTTAATTGTTCACGATATCCTACTTACAAAACCCATGGAAACTCTTACCCATTTCTAATCTAGAATCCTAATCTCTTATGGTAATTCTATTGGTCGGTGATGCTCCATTTTAACCTGATGACAAATCAAACAACTACAAACAAAGTTAGCAACATATTTCTTCATACCTTTAAACGAATATAATTACTTTAGGTCATGATACATCTTAGTGGAGCTAGGGTATATGGTATATCTGGAGTTGGAAGCTTACTTAAGAATTATTTATTTTAATCTATTTGTATCTGCTACACATAATTAGTTACCGAGTCTAAGAATACTATCATATTTAAAACTTATCATCTTATTTTTACCTACTAGGACCACATTGTTGTATATGCATAATTACACATCCTCATATTGAGTGCCTTTTATATGCTCTATCAAAGAAGAATTAGCTTGAACACAAGACAACATTACCCTAGACTGTCCAACACCAAATTGACATCTTTTCCTTCAAGTTTCTATATATCTTTTGCTAATTGTCTCTTTTTCGGAGCTATATGTGAAAACTAACCATATATTTTCGACACAAAGCATCAACCACAACATTAGCTTTTCTAGGATTATACAAGATAGCACAATCATAATTCATGAGTAGTTGTATCCACTGATGCAATCAAAGATTCTGATCTCTCTAATGGAAGCTTTACTTTAAGCTCTTATGATTGACAAAAATATTGCGTGTTTATCCATATAAGTAATGCCTAGAAATCTTTAGAGAAAATACCATAACGACCAACTCGAAATAATGCGTATGATAGTTAAATTCACTTTTCTTTAATTTTCTCAAAGCATGACAAATAACATGTTCATTTTGTATGATAACACATCGTAATTAAACCTCAAAGCATCAAAGAATACCTTGAATCATCCAAAACTAGATAGTAAGGCTTATACTGGTGAGGTTGTCAAACAAGTTTTGAGTTCTGAAAGCTCTGATCAGTTCTTCCGTCTAATAAAACTTCATATTTTATTCTATTGACCTGGTCAATAGAGCTGCTATTTTTTGAGAAATCATGCACAAAACACCTATACTAACTATACTGTTGTGAATTTCAAAAGGTAAAGTAGGTCTAGGCTATTTTTGAACTCCTTTCTTCTTTTAAGAATACACTATGGTTTCATCTCTGCACTTTTTTTTTCTTTTTAGAATGCACCATGATTCCATCTCTGGAGACAACATGCAGAGGTACTAATCCAAAATTTCTCTCTCTAAAATTTCTCTGTCCTTAATGATTTTGAACTTTCTTAGTCAATAAAGTCGACAGTTATGGCTGTGCCACCACCAGCAGAGCCACTACAGTCACCGGACATCTCACCTCAAGGGGTATATATGAGTTTACATCACCCCTATAAAGGATTAGCTTATCACTTCCCATAAATATATCCATCATGTAGAATCACAGTGGGATATCGCATTGGATTTCAGCTGAATAGTTGAATTGGGATCAAACCATTATCTGTCAGGTTTAACTAGAGGCACGAAACAATATAAGTCGGGCTGAGAATGATCAAGTAGCACATCTTAAGGATACAATGTAGAAGAAGAAGTCCATAAATAGTAGATATCAAGAAATAGGGGTGTCAACAATGGCCCCTACATATCAATCATTATGATCCCTAGCAACTCAAATACCAATGCTATATTAGATGGTAAGATTCCCACTTATCCTAATAATGCTGCAATTCTTTCAAATGAAAGGGTAAGCAATCAGAATAATGTTTCAAAGAATTTATGGGTTTCTACTCCCAACAATGCATGACAAAAAGACACTCACATCCCTAAACACCCCATACCTAGAGTGACTCACTCTTTGGCTATAAAACTGCAAGCTCAAGAGGTAATAAAGGTAGAGCTCATTCATATATCCCCCCCTAAAAAAATATATACTACTAAGCAAGGGCATCTACCTGTAGTCTTCAAAACGAAAGATTACAAGGTCAAATTTGCCCAACGATGTAGATTTACTCTGATTGGAAAAATGGATAATATAATTCCCAAAATGTATGTTATAAGGAAGCAGTTAAACTTGCAAATATAGTTAAGAGGAAATGTTAAATAGACTCATTCAATTCCAAACACTTATATATTGATTTGGATAATGAATATGATCACTCAACGGTTTGGTTGAAAGGTAAAATATACATTCAGGGACAAATGATGAGACTTAATTTAGGGACACCTATATTTAATCTAGAGGAGGAAACATATTTGTATCCTGTATAGGTTATTCTGCTAGAATTGCCTTGGCATTGCTATTATAGCGAGGTAATCACACCCTTTTTATCTCTTATTGGAAAAGTCCTATTTCTTGACATGTCTACATATAAGAAGACCAAAAGAAGTGTGGCAAAAGTGAAGTTTAATATTGATCTCACTAAAATCATACCCCAACATATATGGATAGGATATGATGATGATGAGCATGAGGAGTGGAGACGGTAAGCTATTCAATATGAGGGTATACCAGATTACTGTACCTATTGCAAACATCAGGGGTATACTGCTAGTATATGTACAATGAAGTAGAAAGATGAGGCTACAAAATAGAAAATAGTATCAAACCCAAATGTTAAAGAGGCTGGACAACAGGGCAAACAGATAAACCAGGTTATGCTGGACAATATCACTCAACAATAACACACATCACCATTTCTCAAATCTCATGTTGATAATGGAAAAACCCCTCTGGGTGATTTTCAATTTGCAAAGAAAAGGGAAAAAAATGGCCAAATTTGATCTCCAAGCAAGCTAACTGGAAATTAGGTGCAGAATGATGTAGTTGTTTCATAATATATAACAAACTTTTTTTCACTCCACTTGTTGGATACTGGGGGTAATGAAGAAGCTAGTCTTGTCGTGCATATAAAATATGTTAACGTACAGAATATGGAATATCCTAATGAGGACAGTAAGATGAAAGAGTCCACAATGGAGGTAAATTTGTCTTCTTAGGAGACAGGATCCTCAAAGTGTGGTAATTCTATTTTTCACTTTGTTGGATGCTCACAAACCCTTTTTGGGAATGTTGGAAACTAGGAAAAGGGTTGCAAATTAGGTAAAATAAAATTAGGTGAGCAGATCCTTGATAATTTCCAACCCCAACCTTCCCACACTGATCTCCCTGAGCATGAGATAGATGATGAATATCGAATAACATACATGCTGAAGTGGAAAATAAAACACCTAATAAGGTAGAATAGAAGGGAGATATTAATGATGATTTATTTAATGAATTTGATCTTGGTGATCAGGGAAACTTTGTAGCGGAGATTTCACAAATCACCTGCCAGCAGGGCATCTCCCTAAGAGGTGAAAAGGGTAAATCTAAGGCAAAGGCTAGGCAAATGATGTATAATATGCCTGCTATTACATACAAACCTTTCACTAGGTCCTATTTACCAAATTCTTCCAAATTATCAAACATCTTATCTAGAATGCAAGGGTATTTTACACCCAAGTTGTCTTGGAAAGACTTCAAACCCTAATTTAACTTTATCATTTTTCACCTGTTGCTATTCTAAAACCATTTTTTATAATACTCATATCCAGGAAGCTATAATAAGGTTAAAGATAGAACTTCTATATGCAATCCTAATGGAAAGATTTGGCTCTTCTAGTTTTTGGACATTAATTGTGATGTTGTTGAGATAGAGGATTAGCAGATTACCTACTCTATCAACCATGCTAAACTTGCTCAATAATATTTGATGACCTTTATATATGCTAAGTGCAGAGATACTCTGAGAAGACCATTATGGGAAATTTTAACTTAATTAGCCCCCACTACTATACCCTGGTTCACTATTAGTGATTTTAATGTAATTATAGATGTTGAAGAAAAGAAAAGTGGGAATCCTTATGACATGAATAAAATCCTTGAGTTCCTGGGTGTTATTGAATCATATGGATTAAATGACTTGGGCTTTTACGAACCAAAATTTACCTAGTCCAATCTCAGAGGTAAAAAATTCAAAATATAGAAGAGATTTAATTAGGAAATGGTATCTGATAAGTGTTTGGATGCAATGCCATTATCTTTCATTACTCAAGATGAGTACATTAGACATCTCAAAGTAGATGATGTTGTATTGAGACAGAAGGCCTCAATACATTGGATCAAATATGGAGATGCCAACTCCAAAAACTTTCATAATATTATCAGGGGGCGAAAAAGTAGGTTGTTTATTCACAAAGTCAAGAATGAAGATGGAGACTGGATTCAATGGGGCTCTAAACTTGTAATTGTTTCCTGCAAACATTTTCATGAAATTTTCACCGGAAAAAAGGAATATATACAAGAAAATGTATTATATTGTATCCCTAAACTCCTCTCAGATGTTCATAATGATTCTCTTCAAGCCATGCCTACTATATATGAAGTAAAACATGTTGTCTTCTATATGAATGCTTACTCTACAACTGGTTTAGATTGTATGAATGGGAAATTCTTTCAATCTTGTTAGCATATCATTGGTGAAAATCTTTTCCAGATGGTGCTATCCTTCTTCTATGGGAAAGTAATGCCTAAATACTTTTTGAACACCTGTTTGGTCCTACTCCCAAAGGTTAAACACCCTAACATGCTCTAAGAGTTCAAAGCCATTAGCCTCAGCAACTTCACCAATATGGTCATTTCTAAATTAATATATCTTGGGCTTAACCCAATTCTCCCTACATCTTACCTAACCAGTCCAAGTTTGTGAAGGGTAGAAATATTGCTAAAAATATCATGCTTGCTTAGGAGCTTATCAATAGTGTTAAGAAACCTATGTTTGGAGGAAATGTGGTGTTTAAACTTGACATGGCCAAGGCCTTTGATAGGGTATCTTGGCCCATTGTTTTCCTAGTCCTTAGAAGGTTTGGAATTAGGGAGATCATCATTGATATGATTTAGAGGATCCTATCAAATAACTAGTATTTTGTGATTGTTAATGGTACCAAACATGGTTTTTTCTACTCCACTAGAGACTTAAAACAAGAAGACCCCCTGTCAACTGTACTATTCATGATTAGGGCTGAGGTTCTTTTAAAAACTCTTAATAATCTGAATCAAAACCCCCTGTATTATGGGTTTCATATGTCAAAGCATGGACCTCAGATTAACCACCTCAACTTTGCTAATGATGTAATTCTATTCACTATTGTTAGAAGATACACTTTGTGATTAATAATGAAGACTCTTGTTGATTATGAAGTTTTGTCTAGTCAGCTCATAAATAAAGAAAAGAGCCACTTTTTTAATCCAGAAAAGGTTTTCCTTCCATAGTATGGAGAATCAAAGCTTAAACAGATTTCCTACAAAAATGTAGTCCCATTACCTACCTGGGATACCTAATATATATTAGGAGTTAGAGAATTAGTCTATATTTTTGAATGGTTAGCAAAATTTCTTCTAAGATTACGAGGTAGCAATCAAGATTACTCAGCTATGGTAGAAGAACAATCTTGGTAAAACATGTTTTACAATTAATCCCTGTGCATATTTTTTTTAGCCATCACACGTCCTAAGACTACTCTAAAAGCAACTAATGAGTTTATTTGCTAATTTATTTTGGGGATAGACATATAATAAAAAGAAATTCAATTGGGCTTCCTGGAGAAAATTATGCTTTCCGACAATAAAGGGGGTGTTAGGATCAAGCATATGGGTGATATCTATAAATCTATGCAACTAAAACAATGGTTGAGTCTGAGTACAAAGGAAACTCTTTGGGTTAACTTTTTGAAAGCTACATACAATAATAGATTAAACCCTGTGGACAGGAAATAGTGCAATGGCCAATCATTGATGTGGAGAACTATGATAAAATTAAGATTGAAGCAGAGAAACACATTATATGGAGACTTACATTTGGTACTTGGTACTTATGGTGGGACAATCGAAATAGATCTAGGGCCATTATATTGTCTTAAACCTAGGGAAGAAAGTTCAAATAATTTAAGAGTTTAATCCTCCTAGACTGAGGGACGATGAGATCTTCAGAAACTAACAAATGCAGTTCCACTATATCTTGTTTAGAGTATTCTGAAAATTTCCTTTCAATACCATGAAGACATCACATATCAGCCTATCTAGAAGCTGACTGATTGTGAAGAATTTTCATGCTCCTCTACTTGGGAGGTGATAAAGGAGCATAGAGAAGTTACAATGGTGGATAAATACACCTAGAATAAGCATATCCTTTTTAAATGCTCTTTCTTTGTTTGGAGAACCTTAAAAAATAAACTGCCTATTAGTGAATATCTTAGAAAATTTGGAATTGATTTTGTTAGCTATGTTTGTTGAACCACTCCTGGTCCTGTTACCATACATTATATTTTGGTTACTAGACTATTTGTAAGGAGAATATTGAAAACTTTCTTCTCCTCACTAGGAGTTATCCACAGCACAACATCACTAGTGAACCTGCTAATGAATTGGTGGACATTGAAGGTCATTAATGGTGCTTATCATTTGATAAACTAGGCCCTTCCTATAATGATTTGTTGGAATCTCTAGAATAAAAGGTGTGCAGTTAAATATGGGGGCAAGAAGTATCTCTCATTTAGGTAGAAAATATTAATTTACAAAGACATTTTTCATCTGCTAACCTTTGCTTTTCCCTATATTCCTCAGCCGACTGAGAGGACCGAGATGATCTCTCTGGTGGAACAATGTTGATAGGAGACAACTGTGAGGCCTATATACTCATCCAAGCCACTAGCTAATACTGTTAAGATGATTTCATATGGTAGTGCACTCTCTAATCCTTGTAGAATAGAAGCGAGAGAAGTCATTAGGGGCAAACATGGGGACTTCATTTAAGCATATGCTACTCCTCTTGGGAATGGGACAAATAATCAGGCAAAAGTGGAGGCTATTATTTAGGGTTTATCTTAGTGTCTAAATAATTGTATATATCAATTAATCATAGAGGTTGACTCTGAATTACTTGTTCGATAGATCATGGATCAGAAAGCACCCTCTTGGAATCTACAACCCTTAATTACTTTTCTCCTCAACTTCATTTCTCAATTTCAGCACTGTGCATGCAAATATGTATACAGGGAAGCAAATTTTGTAAGAGACTCTCTATCCAAGTTTGTTCATCAATCCGAGAACCCCCAGCACTATATCCACTACAACCAACTCCGACCAAAAGTAATCGTATATTTAGGGATGGACAAGTTAGGCATTCCAAGCTTTAAGAGAAGGAGACTGAAATAACTACACAAACCCCCATAGTAATACATTGTATAGAACAACATCTCCATTGAATAGAACACACCGCAACTTATTATATAGTTTTACTTGTTTCATATTCAAATTATGTTTAGTCATACTGTATATAGCAGCTGGAGGTCAGGTTGTGCCCCCCTCCAATCAAACATATTCTTTTGAATAAATGATAAGTCTGGAGGTGATGCTCAGCCCCTAAAAATTTAGAAAAAAACAAGAGACAACATGCCCAAAAAATGATACTAAGTAAAGCCCAAATTTTCCCTCTGAGAAATTAGCATAGAGCTTATATTTCCGCAATGTCTACATTATAGTCATCGAATGATTCTTATGTTCTATTTAGCTACAAGAATATATTAGAATGTCATCAATAAATACTATCACAAATTTATCCAATCTAGCCCGAACGACCTTATAATTATGTCTATGATTGTAGGGGCGGCATTGGTTAGCCCAAAAGGAATCACAAGGAACTCATAATGCCTATATTGAGTAATTGATGTTGTCTTTGATATAACTTTCTCCTTGATTCTAACCTGATCATAACCAAACCAATGATCAATCTGCAAAATTTTGATAGTCCCTTCCAACTTATAAAACAACTCTTCTATGCAAGGCAATAAATACTTGTTACATATTGTTGGCTTATTCAGCTTCCTGTAGTCAATATACATTCTTAGAGACACATCTTTCTTCTTTACAATTAAAAATGGTACACCCTATGGTAAAATTCTTGGTCTAATGAAACTATGACCAAGCAGGTCCCATAACTACTATTTTAGCTCCATCAACTATGTTGGTGCCATATGATATGGGGGTATAGATATTGGCATAGTGTTAGGTTCCAAGTAAACACCAAACTCTATCTCTCATAGTGGAGGTAGTCCTGGAAACTCCTCAAGAAATACATCAAAAAATTTCTCCAAACTATGTGTTCCCAATCTAACATAACTTTTAATAGGTAAGAGACGGATGGAACTTTTCTTTAGTAGGTGTTGGGCCTTCATAAAGGATATTATTTTACCAATATTTTGAAATTGACCCCTTTTTAATACATAACTAGGTTTTTTTGGTATCTGAAATCAAACTATCTATAGTATCATGTCAAGGAGATAACCAATACATGCCCATTAACATATCAAAGTTAATCATGTCATGTACAATCAAGTCAGCAAGAGTATTTATATAGCAAGGATATAACAAATCAATGGCCATTAACACATCAAATTCAATCATATCAAGTACAATCAAGTCAATAGGAGTATCCCTACCTTTCACTATAATCTACCCATCAAAATACATATACTAAATTAATAAAGAATCGCCCATAGGAGTAGCAATAAGGAAAGACTAATTTAACATCTCTGGTTGTCTATTAAATCTCACTACAAAGTATGAGGACACACAAGAGTGGATAAAATTTGAACGAATCAAAGCATATGAATCAAAAGAATAGATGAAAAGAATACCTGAAACCAATGGATTTGTGGCTAGAACCTACCACCTTCGAAGTGTAATGACTCTCGATTGACCTGTACCAGCACTTCCTTGTGCCTTATTTCTAGAAAACCCAATATGTATCACCTCGATCTTTATTTCCAGTAATTTTAGTACTATGAGTAGACTAAATAGGTGCAGCTAACTGGATAGAACCTTGACTAACATTTCTTAGTGGTTGAGGACAATTACTTATGCAATGGCCTAACTGACCATATTTAAAACACTATCTATTAAAGACACGACACATACCCATATGTAATTTTTAATTACTCTAGAAGGATGGAGTAGTGGCATATATTTGTCTAGAACTATATAGACAATAGATACTAAAGACCCCTGATTACCTTGTCTAGAAGGTGGTCTATCCATGTCTGATATCCTTATTATTTTCCCTAATTTATCACCCTACGATTTACAGCAAAGCCACTACAAAAATATTCCCCCATCTTACCCTTTATACAAATATCATAAGTTGCCTCCTCTACATTATTCTTGTCCTTAATTTTTGTAGAAAGATCCATCATCTCATAATAGGTCAATAATTTTATTTATAGGGCTACTACATTATAGAAACGAGCTACCACCCCATGTTTGGAGTGTATCTAGACTGTTTACAAAATCTGGTATTATAAGTAGACACATCCATAATTGTAGTCTGGACTAATTTCTCATATTGATCTATATATTTCTCTTTCTGATCGTTAGGAAGAAATTATCCATGAAGAACTTGGTAAGCTAATCCCATGTTAGTGGTGGTGCTTCTGTGGACCTTTGTAAAAATAATGTATCATACCAAGTTTATGTCCTTCAGTTTTCATGATGTAAGATCTACAACCCTCAAAATAAAGAATCCTATCAAACATAATGCCTTGAGTTTACCATACAGAATCTCTGAGGACTAGCTGAACTATCTAATCTATAAATTTTGGTTATTTCAACTTTAGAATCTCCTGCAAGTATTCGTCTTTGTTTCAAAATTATTGTCTTTGACGGTGCCTTTAATTATGGTTATGGATGTGCAGAATTATTCTGACCAAGCCTCTCAGATCTATTAAGTCGGTCAGCTAAGCCTTTAATGACATTTTGCATAAAAGAAAGTAACTCAGTTGCACTACCCACATATGATGTTCAAGGTGGACTAACATTCAGATCTGGGGTGAAATCTCGTGAAATTCTTAGAGTGGTAGTGCAATTCCATAGGATATCACCACTACCCCTACCTCTGCCCCTTTTATGAGGTTTTTCTTTTCCTGTTTCATTAGTTGCTAGGTTGTAAACAATTTGATTAATAGAACAAATTTGATTTGATTAATCTAATTGGTCATAAAGGTATCATATGCAAGGAAGAATAAGGTAGAAAATCAAGACACATCGTATCATGCTCTCGCAGAATAATAATATAGAAATTTTCGACAACATAACCATAAATAAGATTCTATTACTATCGTCTACTTCAATAGTCACAAAAACAACCTAGCCTCTGATACCAATTTTTTCATGAATTAAAATAGGATCATAAATAATGCTAATGAGGTTAGAACTCTAAAGAAATCCTCATTTGTATTATACAAAAATATTAGACAAAGTTTCCTTTGTTTATAAGCCTATTAATAAATTACCTGTCTCAAATAAATAGAAAAACAATGCAATATCACAACTAACACACCAATACATTAACAATGCACCAATACCACCAATGAACAACACGAAATCCATCTCTAAAATATGAGACTAAGTCAAATACTGCACAATCCAAAATACTATAATAATACTTATGACTAATAAACGAGATAACAAAGGAGCAACTCTAAGTGTATGATACATAATAATAAATAAATGAACTAGCTTCCCATGTGAACAAAAGAGTGGCTTACAGTGAATATGCAAACTCAAGATCACAAGCTAACGAAATCCTCACCATCATTTGTGTTCTCTAAATATCAAATAGCAAGGAGTGAGATGCTATCTCAGTGACTAATAATACTAAACATCAACCATGTTAATTGGGACAAGTCATAAAAATTACAAAATAAATACTCTTTCACCAAGCATTAATGAGAAAGTATATCATTTATTTCATGTAAGCAAGATAAACTCATTGTTCAGTAATAAACTAAATAAGCATTGTATCATATCAAATATTACATAGTTGGGAGGTTTTAAAGAATGAATCATGTAATCAGTGTGACTTTCTACTTTAAAAATTTTGAATTAATATGGACCCCTCATAAATGAGCCAAATAATTATTTTATTATATCCCTACATGAGGGAGATTAGAGATAGTATGTTTGTTCTACCTGGACACTATTGAGGGTTATAATAGTAGTCTAGAAATACAAGGTGCACCAGGTCTAATGAACCCACCTGAAGCTACGAAATTCAAATCAAGGTCTACTCCCATTTATACTTTCTTTATAACTAGAAGGTACTTGAAATTCTCAACTTACATATCCAATTAAGTACAACACAAGGAGATCATTGTCAATATATTTTCCCAACTTTGGAATTGGGGTCGAATTCTCGAGGAACAATATGAGTGGCAGTCAAGTTAATTCAAACTAATAGATACTAGCTAAATTTAAAAAAATGGTATAAAAAGATAAAAATGGAGGAGATAGGTATCTACATTAATATCTCTTTTTAGGTTTTTCTATTATAAATTCAAGGCTATAAATAATTAGAGTTTTAATAATTATGCACGGATCTTGGGATTATGTGTTACTAAGAGAATGGCATGTGGGTGTTAGTAATCGACATCAATTTTGTAGATTAAATATGGGTAGTTCAGTTATAGATTTTGATGCTAGTCTTTCAACGAAACACCAAACTTTCACCCATTGATTCTTTGAAATACCTAACGGGTGTGTTTAACATTTAGTAACCAAACCTTAGTTTAGGCATCCCTATTTCGAGAATAATACCCATGGAATAGTTATCTTCACAATCACCCTAAATTCTAAGATAGTGAATATTTAGAAAACTACACACACATTTGTCTATCATTGCTTTAGTCTCAACATCCTTCTTTCAAGGATGATGAGAATTCCTAAAGTTCACCCAAAACCATTCATTCAAAAATGGCCTTGAGCCTTCAAGAGTTTGTATCTTTCACGCCTCAAACCCATGTTGGTATTTGTGGCTTTTACCCACAAATCCCAACTAAGTTAGAATAGCATTGATAAAATCCATAAAAATGAACTACCAAATAGAGGCTAATGATAATAACCCACACACACTTTAACCACTCTTCATATATAACCCCAAAAGAGAGGTCTAGCTACACATAAGAAAAATAATCATAGATATACCAATAATCTCCATTGCAATGACTTGGTAAAGATTAAGTGAATGTTACTTCAAACTTTGCACTCCCAGAAATCAACAATGGAAGTAAGTTATTCCTCCACTTAGAAGGTCTCTAGTGTATTCTTCACCCAAAATTTATACAATATTTTCTTCTCCAAGTATGGAGGCTATGAACTCAAGAGCTAAACCTAAAAAGTTGGGAAGATAGAATATGATCCATAATTCAAGGGTTTAAGTATTTTTGTCAAAATTGTGATCAGCCATGTGCATTTCCAGATTTGCCCTTGGCCTGAACTCTTCTGCTAAGATGTGATCGCATAATCTTAGCCGCGACTTTGACCTTCGAGACTATGATAGACTTATGTAACCGTAGTTGATTGACCCTACTTGACTGCTATGATCATGGTCAGCAAACCACAGCCGCAGTAACTGAGGCCCTTCTCCTCTAGGTGTTCAACTACACTTTCTTGCACCTTTTTAAATCATTTTAATCTCCCATCCATTTCTTTATATCTTCTCAATTCTATGCCTACAAACTATGGATGTTAGTGCTTTTAATCATAATTATGTCTCATTTATTCATTCTAAACAAGATAATATGCATGAATGTTGAGTGCGAATGAGTGGAAAAAATCACAACTCATCAACACCCCCAACTTTAAACCTTGCTTGTCCTCAAGCAACACCACCTCTTACTATGAGACACAATCATCTATGCTAAATCTTTATGCCTTAATGATCACAATGACCTCAACTTTAGTCATCATCATAAGTAGCTCTTTGAACATGTGCTAGGCTATTTTCACCACTCCTCTAATTATAAAATTATAGTACAAAGGATACATAAAAGATTAAAGAACAACCAAGAAAAAAGAACTAATACTCTAGAAATGGCTTACTTTTGACCACAACTAAGCTAAACTCTATTTGCCTCATTTTTTGGGAGGTGATACAATCAACCACCTCTTCCTATTCATATGCCAACCTCTCAAGAAAGAGAATTCCACACACAAACTGCCAAATATGCAACAAGGAATTCTAAGTTCAAAAACTCTCTCCCTCACAAAATAAATATCTATGCAACAACTGTCATACCATAGGCTTGCCTCTATTTTCAATGGTCAGTACAGAGAAATTAAATGGGTGAAGATCTCAAAGGACTTTCTAAGCTTGTAAGGTCGGTTAGTGTTAGGGTAGGATATCATTTGGAAAATAAAATGGCTACTCTCTTCCTTGAACATTTACGTCACATTATTAAATTTACCTTTTTTACAATGGGCCACACTTCTTTATTTTCTCTCTATAGCATGCCTATTTCTTGCTTCCTTTGCTCACCCATTTTTCTTTTTATTTCTTTTTCTTGCAGTTTTCATGCAATTCTCCTTTATTGTATTTTTTTCTTTTTCTATTCCTTTATTTTCTATAATTTAGGCATATTCGGCATTTCACTAAAACTTCATGCCCCTAAACTTCCTTCCATCAACTATAACTTAGGCTTTTAGCGTTAGTTTGTATTCTTAAGCTTAAGAAGATTAAGGTTCAAAAGAGGAAAAATAAAAGGGTAACAATTTGTAATGTGTTTTCCAAATAAATGTCCAAAGGCTGAAAACGGGTAACTAGGGATTGCCTTTGAGAATGGATAGACTTTTTGGGATAAATTGGGTTTCCAATGACAAAAGTTGTCCTAAGATCATATCTCCAACCAAATACAATCGACATTACATTTGAAAGACTAAAGGGGAAAGTTCTAGATAACACAAGTATTCAAGCGATGAATTCAAATAACTCAACACTCATGGCATGCAAAAATTTGCCAAGGTAGCTCAAATGTCCCTCCTTCTAGGGACAATATTAGAGTCTCTATTTCTATTTAAAAGTTACAAATTTTCTGAAGCCACAAAAAGAGAAAATTTTTTGTACAACATTGATCACGTCCATACCCTTGATTTTTCAAAAAAAAAAATAGACGAAAGGGGTTTTTTTTACATTAGCACCACAAACGAATTGCTAAAGTATGGCTCTAACCGAAGCTTTAGTCTGATATTTTGGCTCAAAATAGGCAAAGCACCCATATGGCTACTCAGACTTCGGTAATGGTTTAAAATATGATTCCAAATTTACAATTATCAATGCCACAGGTACTCAGATTTCCCTAGCATTCATGCCATTTATGGTATAGGTACTTAGAATTCCCCTGCACCAATGTCTCAAAACCCAAAATACAATGCTTTACCCTTAAGAATGTCGTCACTCAATCTATCATCGGGAAAAATTAGTCATGCATCACCAAAATCAACAATAAAGCTAAAGTAAAAAGAGAAAAGCAAAAACTAGAATAAAAACTTGATAATCCATAAAATGTGGGCCCTATCAGAGTGCCCAACAATGTAGCATCTCAAGAAAAAAAATCGTAACTAGAATGTCTTCCCAAAATAATACCAAAAGAAATATCTAGCAACTATAAACACAACAAAAATAGGGGTACACCGAACCAAAAATAATGTAGTGTCCTTATTGCATGTACAATGTAGCAAGAGTAAGAAGGGTCTCCCTAAATATACATCAAGAGATATCCTCTTCCACTGACTCTACACCATCACCATCAGCAGACCAATCAACAGGGGCCTAATCCTTACTATCCAACCTTGGTGAAGGTAGTCGATGATTGGGCTTGACCACCTTAAAGATGCCCTTAACCCCCTTCCATAGCTTCTTAATGAATTTATCTATCTTTTTCTATCTCTTCACCATCTTCTTATGCAAATTCCTGAGGTGCCTGTGTGCTTCTGCTAAGGATGAGTAGGCTCTCGCCAATCTTGCAACATTGGCTCTCTTCTTCTTCTGATCCTTAAGGTATATGTAAAAAATATAACTAAGCCACATATAAGTGGCGAGCCATGGAGGACTCTCCTGGTCTTGAGGAAAACTGGACACTAGCTCCCTAACCTTTCGCATTTCACCTGAGAGGTCATTGAGAGGTTTAGCTGACAAAGGTCTACAATAATATTTGTCCTCTTGGGATGATTTGTCAGAGTTTATATTACTTTTCTTACTTTGACTTGGGGCACCCTCACTCTTGAATTTAAGTGGGATTATGTGGGGTCCCTGGAGTACCTATGTATCTGCATTATATTCCTCCACCTCTATGATCCTACATAACTTAGTAATAAGGTATAGGTAGAGAAGATATGTACCTCTATGGTACTTGAAATACCACACTCTGTGATTAAAATATCACCCATATTCAGAGTATGCCACATAGGAAACAATCCACCATCTGACCTCGCATGTCCGTGGCAATGGTCATGTGAATACAAGGCGATACTTTGCTATAGATGATATTCATCCATAACCTATCTTCAGTTGTCAATTCATTCAACAAAATATCTCTATTGGTGATGGCCCACGTACTTTTTTTCCTAGACATAATCTGTTTGCCTACCCAGTTCCTGGATTGCATTCTTTTGCCTGGAATTTCCCCATCTTAGCATTCAATAACCCATATACCTCATTAATCTACTCTTCTCCAAAGTTCACTTCCTTTCCTCGAATTATCATTACTGGTTCTATAAGTGAAAGTATGATATAGTTCCAGTAGAACTAACGTACCCACTACTCATTGGCATATCAGGGGCCCGAGGAAAACATATCCACCTGATAGCATTTAGCTGGGCATGAAACGCAGGGAGCTACCACTCTATTTTATCAAGTAAAATACCCCTTTTCGGGAGTAATTTCGTCCTTTGAACATCATCGAAGTAGAGATCTTGACATTTGGGGGCCAGGAACTTAGTGTTGTAAAAATCTCCCATATCTAAGGTTTAGAACCTGTAATCAGTATGTCTCAGACCATCATTAGCATTATCATACCTAATATATATCAAATAAAATAGTTAAGATCATGAGGTAGCATTATAAAATGATTTGGGGGTGAGAATGGATGTGCATAAATTTTAGTTCCTGCAAAACCTATCTTCATGTATGGCGATCGCAAAGCATTGATCATGATCGCGGTTGTCATGACTACGATCGCAGTACTTGAGACTAGATTTGATCGTTTTTACACTTCAATATAAATACATCATTTTAACCCTAACTTTTTTTTCCTTCTAGGCATATCAAATTTATAATAATAGAATTTGAGCCTAGAATGTCTGGTCATAACTCTGAACTCGAAAGAATTATAAATGAACTCATTGGGGAATTAAATAAAACTCATAGTGTGCACGCTTGTTTCAATAATTTTGAGCCTAAATTTGGGTACTCAAAACTTTCCCGTTAGTGTGTACACCAATTAAAATAGCTAAGCACAACAATAATAACGAACTAACATGCACTTTGTAAAGAAAACATTAATTTAGGCTCTCTCTAAAATAAAGTTATAAGCATGAAATTAAGTTAAGAATAAGGGTGTTAGGACAATATACAATGGTTGGAAGATACAGAAGGAATAAAATGACTTTTGGATATTCAATGCGAAGAAAAAAAAATTGAGAAAATTTGAGTAAATTGTGAAAGATATGCTTGAGGTCAATGGGTATTCAGATGGTCATTTAAACTAATTTGACCATGATCGCAGTCAGTGGCTTCTTCGATCGTGGTGTCATGGACCGCGGTCGCGGTATTTGAGAACAAACAACTAGGTGTCATGCATTTCTTGTTCACTCTTGACTGCCAATTTCACATGTTCTTTTTTCAAATTCAATCAAAATTCCTCTTAGCAGCATCATTTCATGGATTATGCATCATAACCAAAAAAAAAATCTACTCTACCATTTATGAATTAAAAAAAATATGTCTCATTTTTAGTGGTGTGATGGGGTCCTTCCCATAAAGCTCTTTGTTTAACATCATATCACGACACCTTCACCACTTCTTTTTGTTCTTGCACGTAGAATATTTAAATTTCTATCCCAGGTTTTATTTATTATGAAATGAGCAACAGAAGGAAAAATGATTCAGATATTCCAAGATGAGGCTTGAAAGAGGAGATGAAGTGTCAAGCAAGCTTCGATCTCACAATTTTGATGATTTGAACCTTTTTCCTAACTTTACATTAATTTTGCGGTTTGGCCCGTTGGGTAAAGGTGTGTACATCAATAGGCCAAGCTTGGTACATCAAAAGTTATGTTCTTTGTCCTTTGATGGATGGGGTTCCATATGCTCTTTCAAAATGTCAAATTCCAAAATGTAGGAATCTCACTCCATCTCCCCACCATCAATCATTTGTATAGGTGGTTGGATTTTTATCACATTCTCAAGGCATATCATTGAAAATTAGGTTGAATGAGGTCCAACCCATAATTTCAAAATAGCCTCCTCCGTATCACCTTCTCCCCAAAATGAACTAAAGTCATTATAAGAGATTTTCCTTGATTCTTCTCTTGACTCTACTGCCATTCCTTTTATTTTGGCATCTACTTCCTCATCTAATATATTAGAATGGGAAGTCATCGATAAGTATTTACTACCAAGCTTATCATCATAGCTTGGTTTCTCTTCCTTATAAACCTCCTCATGGGAAATGGGCAAGGTAGTGATAGTTTTAAGATTTTCTTTTTTCCCTATTTCCTCCATCTTGACACTTTTCCTTCCTAATACCTCTTCTTGCATGTCTTGTATATTCCTTCCCATTATCTACTCGATCTGAAATATCTAGTAGCCTTGTGTCAAAGCTATTGGACTCGGTATGTTGCTCTTACTTCTTCTCATCGTAGGACCTATCAAGCTCATAAGAGAACTAGAAACTTGGTTAGCATAATTGGGTGAGGGGCATTTGGAATGTCATACCAATGTCCTTCTCGACCACTACATAAAGAACACCTATTCTCCCTATAGGATCAATATGGTGAGTCCATCTCTCTCCTTAAAGCATAGTTACAATCTCTCCTGAAGTATGGTCTTTCATAAATTGGACATAGGTCCTCACAAAATAATTCCCAACTACGGACATCATACTTATCAGAAAATGCCATAGAGAAAAGTAAAATAAAATAAAAATCTACCTATAAAATAAAATCACAAATAAATATATATAAGCTTGAATTCAAGAAAATAAGCTAAAATTCCACACTAACTTCATACACCAAATTGTTCCTTAGAAACAACACCATTTTTTATAACGTTCAACTTACTCATCAGTTTAAGTGCAAGATAGTTGTCGTCAATATATTTACCAAACTTAAGAGTTTGGGTGGAATCCTCCAGGAACAATGTGAGTGGCTATAAAGAAAATTAAAAATAATAGATACTAGCTTAATTCAAACAAACGATATAAAAAGATAAAATATGGGAGATAGGTACCTACACCTATGTGTCTTTTTGGGTTTTTCTAGTATAAATTTAAAGCTATGAATAATTAGAGTTTTAATAATTATGAATGGATCTTTGGATTATGTGTTACTAAGGGAATGAAATATGGGTAATAGTATTCAACATCAATTTAGTGGATCAAATATGAGCAGGTTCGGTTATAGATTTTGATGCTAGTTTTTCAATAAAGCCCCAAGCATTCACCCCTTGATTCTTTCGAATACTTAATAGGTTTGCTTAACATTTGGTAATCAAACATCAATTTAGACATCTCTATTTATATGATAATTCCCATAGTATAATTAACTTCACAATCACCTTTATATCGAAGATACTAAAAATTTAGCAAACAACACACATAATTATCTATCATTGTTTTGGTCTCTACATCCCTCTTTCAAGGATGATGTGAATTCCTAAAGTTCACCCAAACCCTTCTTGACCTAGAGTTTTCACTTATCAAACTCATATGGGTATTTGGAGATTTCACCCATAAATCCCAACCAAGTTATCATAGGAATGATAAAACATATAAAAAATAACAACCAAATAAAGTCTAACAATAATAACCCACAGACACTTTAACCTCAATTCATGCATAACCCCAAGAGGGAGATATGCCCATAATCTACATTGAAATGGCTTGTTGAATAATAAGTGAATATTACTGCAAAGTTTGTACTCCTACAAATCAATAATAGAAGTAAGTTATTCCTCCACTTAGGATGTCTCAAATGTATTCTTCACCCAAAATTTATACAATATTTTCTTCTCCAAGTATGGAGGCTATAAACACTAGATCTTAATCAAAAAATTTAGGGAAGATAGAATATGATCCATAATTCAAGATTTTGAGTTTTTTTGTCAATATTGGGATCAGCCACGTTCATTTCCAGCTTTTCCCTTGGGCTGAACTTTTCTGCTAAGCCACGATCACACCAGCTTTGCCATGACCACAGCCTCTATGACCATAATAAACTTACTTGACCGCAGTCAATTGACTCGGCTTGACTAACACGGTTGTGGCCTACATACCATGGTAACTAGGGCCCATCTTCTCTAGGTCTTCAGCTGAACTTTCTTGCTCCCTTTTTGATCATTTTATTCTTTAATCCACATCTTTCTATCTCCTCAACTCTATGCTTGCATAGTGTGGATGTTAATGAATTTAATTATAATAATGTCTCATTTATTCAATCAAAACAAGGTAATATGTACGAATGATGAGTGCAAATGAGTGGTAAAATCACCACTCATCAGTACTCATATGAAAGAGTTGTCAAAATAATTCATAGCATTTAAGTTCATATAAAATCATATTAAATAAAAACTTTAATAAAACATATGTCAAGATACCTATATCTCAAGTAAATAAATAACTTTCACAATTATAGTGTAGTACTCAAATAACCAGTTTAATATCATCTGAAGTAATGACTTACCCCATGTGAAATTTCAAAGCATTCAGTAACTCTAGTTTCATAAAATTCTTGTAATAAATATGCAATTTATGAAACACAAATTATGGTAAGTTTAATACTCACAGTACACTTGTCGTAAAACCAAATTCAAAATTAATCTTCTATTAAATTTCCTTATTTAGCCTAATTCAAAATTACCATCCAAAAGATTTCTTGTATTGCTGATAATCTAACAAATTACAATTACCAATTATGATTAATGTCAGTCATGCATAACTGATTTTCAAATTTATAGAACTTATTGATACCTTACCAGAACTACGCCTTATTTCTTAAGTACTAATTTTTGGTAAATAATTTTTCAATATTCGATGCCAATTTTTATAATAGGATTTATGTTTAGGCAATATAAAAGACTTACCTTGAGTTCAATAGAAAAATTCCAGTGAACTTATTTTTCTAGAGTGTATGTTGCCCTTTGTTTTTCTCCTCGTCTTAATTTTCTCTTCTCCTCTATGTCAAATTTTTAATTTTTTGAGTTTTGGTTGCAGAACCCATATCTATAACCCATTGCTTCTATTTCTTTTTTTTGCTCAGCTAAACCTTCTGTTTTAACAATTAGATAATGACCTTAGTTATTTGGCTTTGTCCCACTTGTTTCTCCTCTTATTATTTTTTTAGAAAAGGGTTAAAAAATGACCTATAACTATCTGGAATTGATCAAAAATTCCCCTTATTAGATTTTTGGATAAAAAATATGCCTCTCATTAATAGAATTCCACCAAGCATACGACCTAGTTACAAAAATAAGCCACGTGGCCATGCCACACCACTATCCATGTGTAAATTTATTTTTCTTAATTATAGGAAAATCAATATTTCTGCAAGAACAACTGAATATCACCGCATCTCCAATTTATAAGGGAAGCTTTTCTCTTCTCAAAACAAGCAAGCATAGAACTGACTAAAACACCATCGCAATTAACAAAAAAAAACATCCTTTGCAAGTTCCTTGTCTTACTTGATTAGAGAAGCAGGTTTCTCTTAAAGGAACCAGACTTGTTAAACTAAAAAGGAGATGAAATGATTCCCAAAATTAAGTAGAAATTGACAACATTCACTTTTACTTATAAACATTTCGCTTCTCGAAAATCAAACCATATGAACTTTAAGCTATATTTTTTCATCATATTAATGGGGAAAAGGCTTGGAATTTCTAATATTTTTTGTATACTTTTCTAACATCTAAATTCTAAATTCAAAGTATTAAAATAATCTAATTCAATTTAGCTTTAAAGATTTTTCAAATTGACTCTCGTCAAGCTAAACATGACAAGTAAAAGTGAAGGAAGGGAATAAAAAAATAACAAATTATGGGCATTCTTTACTTGTTGATACGTTCTTTGTTCTCTTCAGGGGATTGATGACTGTAGTACCCCAGAAAATTTTTCTTTAAAATTTTGTGAGTAAACGTAATGAGTTTTATCTTCTAAACTAAATTATAAATTTTCTGTGTGGAATGTCTTAGATGATGACCCACCATTGTGTAGATTATCGAATAAGCTTTCCAACAATATATGGATTATCAAAAACAGAGACCTGAGTGGCGAGTTATGAACATTCCGATCGAACCGTGAGTAGTAGTAAACAGTAAAACGTGCAGGAAAAAAGTACTGAGGCTTGGCGTATTTTTGCTCCAACTTTAAATAATTATAATCCCTTGTACATAATAATTTGGGTGATTTACTATATATCAACGGAAAGCTCTGCGAGTCGTCTTTCGAATGAAATTGGTTTCGTCCAATTTGTCTATCGGAGCAAAAAGTTAAGGTCGATCTACTTCAGCCTATCAAAAGAGAATTTTTGGGTCAACTTCAAATGATCATAAATCCTCGTACACAATGATCTGAGTGAGATACTATATATCAACGAAAATATATGAGAGTCCTCTTTCTAATGAAATTAGTTTCATCCAATTTAGATATCGAAGTAAAACGTTATGGTTGATCTACTTCAGACTATCAAAACAGTCCACCAAAGGACAGATTCAATAATTATTTGATTTTTTAGGGTCATTTTGGTCATTACCCCTTACCCAAAATCTGTCCAAACCCTATATTAAATCCTATTAGAAGCATTATATGTTATATTTCATCAAATTCCCTCAAAAAGAAAACCCTAAGCTCCTACATCCAACTTTAAGAACCTCTAAAGATCATAATTAATTCTGTAAATTTATTCAAGATTCCAAGTTCCTAGTTCAAGAACTCCAATAACCATCATTCAAACGCACAATTAACATCTCAAAAATGTGTATCGGTCTAAAGTTCATCATTAAAGGTATGTGGGGTTTTTCAACAAGAACTCTCTTTAGTTCTTGGGCCCAAAAGTAATTTTCTTTACAAAGGCATGATTTTTATTTGATTTTTTATGAATATGAAGCATGAACCCATATCTTATGATGATTATTATGAAATATTGATGTTTATAATTTTGAAAGACGAATTTACATGTGTGGAGATATAAAACATTAATCTTGAATGATATTTATCATGATTTTGATATTAGTGTCATGAATCCCCATTGGAAATTGTTTTTTTTAGAAAGTGGTTGATTTTGATAGATGGTAAGCATGATGGCTCCCGATGTATACTTATATATTACTAAAATTTTTTTGTTAAGGATTGTCTTTGAAATGATCTGAGCTAAGTCTGGGAGAAATCTTTAGCACCGAGTGGGAGGTATAAAGCGACCTTCCTTTCCTAGAACTACGTGCCCCGTAGGAGTGAGCCTGAGGCTAATTTATATAGTGATCACTAGTTTGTGTGGATTTGATATCGATAGTCCTACTCCAATGGCAAAGATAGGACGACTCTCCCTAACATGGGTTGGATGTTGAACTCCATATAACTCACATGATTTATGTCGATTATAGGATCTCCTAGTGTGTGTGTGTTTCCTTGTGTCTATGGTGAACGGTGAAGTGATTTGAAAGTGGAATTGTGAAAGTTATTCTTTCTAAAGATTTAAATGATATTTATATTATGAGAATTGATATTCTTAATGAAATGAAAGTGATTGACGAATTATATGATGACTCATATGTGTTATTGTACTTATTTCATCCTCTCATGATGTTGATGATTTTCTTTGTGCTATGTGAGTCTTTCATCATCCTTCATATTTCTTATAAATATTTATGATGATGATGTTTATACAACTACATACACCCCTATATACTCAGTTCCTTTCCATGGTACTAACGCACATCTTCGGATGTGGGTTGTATTTTCTTGGAATGTAGGTTTAGGTACTCAGTTCTAGGTTTGACAGTGATTTTTTGGGCACGCTGTTCTAAATCATCTGTTGTGGTGTGTCCTCATGTTCTGAGGACGTGATGTCTGATATTGGCTTCATGGAATTATTTACATTTGATAACTAAGTATGGGTCAGTTTAGGTATGTCTCAATGGCTCACTGATTTTATTGATTTTCTTAGAGGCTTGTCAGACTAGTATAGATATTAGGAGTTGACTAATAAGTAGTATTTTGTTATCTTTCTGAAATTCTTTTATTCCTGGATTATGATTACTCTATTGATATTTGAGGGTTATTTATGGAAACCCCATTGATTTGTATTGAACTTAATGAAAATGGCTCAAAGGGTTAGCCTGGGGATACTCGTAGCCTCAAGCACCATGTGACGCTCTGGGACCCATTTTTGGGGTGTTACAAACTTGGTATCAAAGCCTAAGGTTTTAAGGTGTCCTATAGAGTCTGACAAGCCGTATTAAGTAGAGTCTTGATCATCGGTGTGTAGCGCGCCACATCTATGAGCAAGAGGCTACAAGATATTTTAGGAAAAAGTGTGATTCTTTTTTTCAGAAGTCTATCATACTTAAAGTGTCTCTCTTTGCTATTGATTCGTGCTCTTCTCTTTCAGAAATATGCCTCCACATCCAGCAAGAAGAAATAATTATGGTTAGTAACCTGAACCCGCTGACCCATTGAATAAAAACATATCTCATACTGAATTTTGGACAGCCTTTCAGGCACTGGCCCAAGCTGTTACTACAAATATTTAAGCCAACCTGGCCCCGGCTCTACATTAGTAGGGAGGTGATTCAGCTGCTGCCAGGATCTGTGACTTTATGAGGATAAATCCGTCAGAAATCTATGGGTCCAAGTCTGATGAGTATCCATAATTTTTTTAGAGGAGGTACAAAAGATTACTCAGGTGATGTATGTATCTGAGGAACATAATGTGGAGTTGGTTGCGTATAGGTTGAAAGACCTTGCTTATGACTGGGTTGTTGCTTTGAGGAAAGGTAGAGGTAAGGGAGTTGCCCGTACAACTTAGCAAGAGTTCCAGGATACATTCCTGGATAAGTTTTTCCCTTTGGAGATGAGGGAGGCAAAGATGGAAGAGTTTATGAACCTACGACAGGGCTCTATGATAGTTAGGGAGTACTTTCTAAAGTTCAATTAGTTGTCCAAGTATGCTCCTAACTTAGAGGCTGATAATCGGGCTAGTATGAGTAAGTTTGTGACTGAAGTATCTAGTTATGTGGTTAAGGAGTGTAGGTATGCTATGCTGAATAGTGAGATGAATCTTTCTCGGCTGATGACGCATGCCCAATAGATTGAGGCAGACAATATTAAGGAGAGAGATAGAATAAGAGGGAATGAGAAAGTTAGGTCCGAGCAGCACAGACAGGGTCAGACTAGATCGTAGGAAGGGAGTCGCCCTTAGTATTAGGACCACTTGTCTATGCCAGCACCGTCATCTGCTAGTGCTCCCATGCCTAGAGGTAGGCAGGAGCAAGGTAGCAGGTCATATGCATCCAGGACCCAGTATAGTGCTGGCAGTAAGCCAAATTATCCCCTATGTCCTAAGTATGGCAGGGCTCATTTGGGTGAGTGTTAGGGTCAGAAGAGGGGTTGTTTCTTGTGTGGTGACATGGATCACAGAGTTAGATATTTTCCACGGGATTGAAAATGGTGTCGTGACTATCGCCCTCAGACCCAGACTCAGACTGTAAGCGCTCCAGTTACAGCGACTCGCCCAGCCCCAGCTCAGGGCGCCTCTTCTAGCATTGCTGGCTGGCAGTGCCAGAATAGATTCTATGCTTTACATTCCTTCCAGGAACAAAAGGACTCTCCCGATGTTATTACTGGTATGCTTCGTATAATTTAGTTTGATGTATATGCTTTGTTGGATCCTGGATCCATTTTCTCATATGTTACACCTTTGATGGCTGAATTTTGAAATGAGTCGTGAGATTATTCCTAAGTCTATCCTAGTTTCTACCCCAGTGAGTGAATCGATTGTTTCCTAGAAAGTGAATAAAAAGTGTCCTGTTACCGTTCTTCGTAGAGTCTTGTTGGCTGATCTGATTGAGTTAGACATGGAAGATTTTGATGTGATTCTGAGTATGGATTGGCTATATTCTTATTTTGACTTTATTAATTTTTGGACCCGAGTGGTCAAGTTTCAGTTTCCGGGTGCATATGTGTTTTTGTGTGGTCTGGGAATTCTGTGTCACCCAAGAGTCATTTTATCTCTTACCTCAGTGCAAGAAAGATTATTTCCAAGGGGTGTATTTACTATTTGTTTAGAGTCAAAGACACTAAGTCTGAGACACCAACTCTCCAGTCTATTAACGTCATCAATGAGTTTTCTAATTTCTTTCCAGATGATCTCTCAAGGATACCTCCTGATAGAGAGATAGAGTTTGGGATTGATCTTCTTCCCGATACTCAACCCATTTCTATTTCTCCTTACCGTATGGCCCCCGAAGAACTTATGGAGTTGACAGAGCAACTCAAAGATCTACTAGATAAGGGTTTCATAAGTTCGAGTGTTTCTTCTTGGGGTGCTCTTGTGTTGTTTGTGAGAAAGAAATATGTCTCTTTGCGTATGTGCATTAATTACCGCCAAATGAATAAAGTCACTGTAAAAAATAAGTTCCCCTTCCGAGAATAGATTATTTGTTTGACCATTTGCCAGGTGGAAGTTATTTCTCAAAGATAAACCTTCATTCTAGCTATCATCAACTCAATGTTAGGGAGTGTGACATCCCAAAAATTGATTTCCAAACTCGTTATGGCTATTTTGAGTTTCTTGTTATGTCTTTCGGGTTAACTAATGCTCCAGCAGCTTTCATGGACCTCATGAATTGAGTGTTCAGACCATATATGGATATGTTTGTCATAGTATTCATCGATGATATACTGGTGTACTCCCATAGTGAGGATGAACATTCTGATCAGCTCCGAACTATCTTACAAACCCTTAGAGATGACAAGTTGTTTGCCAAGTTCAGTAAGTGTGAGTTTTGGCTTAGGTCAGTTGCTTTTCTGGGTCATATCATTTCTTCTGATGGTATTAGAGTTGATCCCCAAAAGACCGAAGCTGTTAGAAATTAGCCTAGACCTATTTCTCCAACTGATATCAAAAGTTTCTTGGGTTTAGCTGACTATTACCGCCATTTTCTTAAGGGTTTCTCCTCTATAGCATCTCCTATGACTTGGTTGACCCAAAAGAAAGTGAAGTTCTTGTGGTCCGAATCTTGTGAGAAGAGTTTTTAGGAGTTGAAGACTCGACTCACTTCAGCCCCTATTTTGACTTTACCTGATGGTGTTGATGGTTTTGTGGTGTACTGTGATGCTTTGAGAGTTGGGTTAGGTTGCGTATTGATGCAGAAGGGTAAGGTGATACCTTTTGCTTCTACACAGTTGAAACCCCATGAGAAAAATTACCCCACCTATGACCTTGAGTTTACTACTGTTGAGTTTTCTTTGGAAATCTAGAGACACTATTTGTATGGTGTCCATGTTGATGTTTTCACTGATTATAAGAGTCTACAATATGTGTTTACTAAGAGAGAATTAAATCTTAGGCAGAGAGGATGGTTAGAATTGTTAAAGGACTATGATATAGTTGTGTTGTACCATCCGGGCAAGGCCAATGTTGTGGTGGATGCCCTAAGTAGAGTGTCCATGGATAGTGTTTCGCATATGGTACAAGGTAAGAAAGAGTTGCCTCCTGATGTACATTGTTTAGCTAGATTAGGGGTTAATTTGTTTGACTTTACTGAAGGTAGTATAGGGGTTCAGAGTAGTTCTGAATCCTCCTTAGTTTTGGAAGTGAAGGAAAAGCAATACTTAGATGCTAGATTGGTCAAACTAAAGGAGTCCATCAAGGACCAAAAAGTAGAGGTTTTCTCCCAAGGGGGAGATAGTGTGTTGAGATTGCAGGGTAGATTATGTGTCCCGAATGTTGATGATCTCAGATAGAGGATTATGGCTGAAGCACACGGGACGTGATATTTTATTCATCCTGGTGCCACCAAGATGTACGAAGACTTGCGGGAAATCTATTGGTGGAGTGGCATGAACAAAGATGTAGCAGCGTTTGTAGCTAAGTGTGCAACATGCCAACAGGTTAAGGTTGAACACCAAAGACCTAGTGGTATGATGCAAAAGTTTAGTATTCCCACCTGGAAGTGGGAAGAGATAAATATGGACTTCGTGATTGGTTTACCTCCTTGCCGGTGCCATCATGATTCCATTTAGGTTGGGTTTGATAGATTGACTAAGTCTGCTCATTTCTGGCCTATTCATACTTCATATACTGCTGAGGATTACGCTATATTGTATATCTGAGAGCTAGTCAGACTGCATGGAGTTCCCTTGTCTATCATTTCGGATAGGGGTACTCAGTTCACTTCGCAATTTTGGAAAGCTCTTCAGAAAGGTCTTGGTACCCAAGTGCTTTTGAGTTATGCTTTTCATCCGCAGACTGATGGTTAGGCTGAGCGGACCATCTAGACCTTAGAGGATATGTTGAGAGCTTGTGCACTTGACTTTAAGGGAAGATGGGATGATCACTTACCGTTGATAGAATTTGCTTAAAATAACAGCTTTCACTCTAGTATTGGCATGGCTTCATTTGAAGCCTTGTATGGGAGGAAGTATAGATCAACTATAGGTTGGTTCGAGGTGGGTGAAGCGGATGTGAGTGGTCCTGATTCGGTATTCGAGGCTATGGGAAAAGTTAAGTTGATTAGGGAAAGGTTGAAAATGGCGCAGAGTCGTCAAAAGTCATATACGGATGTTAGAAGGAGAGACCTTGAGTTTGAAGTTGGTGACCTAGTGTATCTGAAAATTTCACCGATGAGGGGGGTGAAGATATTAGGAAAAAAGAGGAAGCTTAGTCCCCGTTATGTTGGTCCTTACAAAATTCTTAGCCATGTTGGTAAGGTAGCTTTTGAGGTCGAGTTGCCTTCCGAGTTGTCCTCTGTTCATCCAATATTCCATGTCTCCATGCTTAGAAAGCATATTAGCGATGCTGTGGTAGTGGATTCCTCTGTGAGTGATGGGATTCAAGAAAATCTTTCTTTTGATGAGATTCCTGTTGAGATTCTTGATTTCAATGTCCAAAGACTAAGGAACAAGGAAGTTCCCTTGGTCAAGGTGTTATGGCGAAACCAATCTGTTGAGGGTGAAACTTGGGAAACTGAGGCGGATATGTGATACAAGTACCTGCACCTATTTTCTGCGAACTCCGATCAAACCGATGGTACCATTCTTTTCTAAATCATGCATTTTTGTTATAAGTTGCAGCAGTTCAGCTGTCATTTATTATGTGTTCAGCTGTAGTTTCTTGAATTTATGCATTCTATCTTGCATTCGGAGTGACAAACGATGTGGTGATGAGTCTAATGAATGATTTCAACTGTATACTCTATTCCCTATCTAATCTTGGCATGTCTAGCGTCATTCAAGGATGAATGTTTCCAAGGAGGGATGATGTAATACCCCAGGAAATTTTTTGTTGAAATTTTGTGCATAAACGTGTTGGGTTCTATATTCTAAAATAAATTATAAATTTTCCGTGTGGAATGTATTATATTATGACCCACCATTACATATATTATCGAATAACCTTTCCAACTATATGTGGATCATCCACAAAGGACACCCGAGCGACGAGTTATGAATATTCCGATCGAACCATGAATAGTGGTGAACAGTAAAACGTGCAGGAAAAAAGTACTGAGGCCTGGCGTATTTTTGCTCCAAATTTAAATGATCATAACTCATTGTACATAATGATCTGGGTGATCTACTATATATCAACAGAAAGATCTGAGAGTCCTCTTTCCAATGAAATTGGTTTCATCCAATTTGTCTATCGAAGCAAAAGATTATGGTCAATCTACTTCAACCTATCAAAAGAAAATTTTTGGGCCAACTTCAAACGATCATAACTCCTCATACACAATGATCTGGCTGAGATATTATATATCAATGGAAATATATGAGAGTCATATTTCTAATGAAATTAGTTTCATCCAATTTGGATATCGGAGTATAAGGTTATGGTTGATCTACCTCAGACTATCAAAACAGTCCACCAAAGGACAGATTCGAGAATTATTTGATTTTTTAGGGGCATTTTGGTCATTCCCCCTCATCCAATATCCATCTAAACACTATATTAAAGCCAATTAGAAGCATTATATGTTATATTTCATCAAATTCCCTCACAAAGAAAACCCTAATCTCCTACATCCAACTTCAAGAACCTCCAAAGTTCACCATTAATTCTGCAAATTTATTCAAGATTCCAAGTTCCTAGTTCAAGAACTCCAACAACCATCATTCAAAGACACGATTAACATCTCAAAAATGAGTATCGATCTAAAGTTCATCATTCAAGGTATGTGGGGTTTTTCAATAAGAACTCTCTTTCGTTCTTGTGCCCAAAAGTAATTTTTCTTACAAAAGCATGATTTTTATTTGATTTTTAGGAATTTGAAGCATGAACCCATATCTTATGATGATTATTATGAAATCTTGATGTTTATGATTTTGAAAGATGAATTTACATGTGTGGAGATATAAAGCATGAATCTTGAATGATATTTATCATGATTTCTATATTTGAGTCGTGAATCCCCATTGGAAATTGTGTTTTTTTTTAGAAAGTGTGTGTTATAAGCATGTTGATGTTGAATATTTGAGATATTTTGAATGATTTGACCTTTTGATCTTAATGGAGTTATTTTGAACTCGAGTGTGAAAGAAATCCACAACATGGTTGATTTTGATAGATGGGAAGCATAATGGCTCCCGATGTATATTTATATATTACTAAAATTGTTTTGTTGAGGATTGTTTTTGAAATGATCTGAGCTAAGTTCGGGAGAAATCTTTAGCATCGAGTGGAAGGTATAAAGCAATCTTACTTTCCTAGAACTACGTGACCCATAGGATTGAGCCTAAGACTGATTTATATAGTGATCACTACTTTCTGTGGATTTGATATCGATAGTCCTACTCCAATAGAAAGGATTGGATGGCTCTCCCCAATGTTGGTTGGATGTTGGACTCCATGTAGCTTACATGGTTCATGTCGGTTATAGGATCTCCCAGTGTGTGTATTTTTCCTTGTGTCTATAGTGAATGGTGAAGTGATTTGAAAGTGGAATTGTGAAAGGTATTCTTTCGAAAGATTTAAATGATATTTACATTATGAGAATTGATATTCTTGATGAAATGAAAGTGTTTCACAAATTATATGATGACTCATATGTGTTATTGTACTTATTTCATCCTCTCATGATTATGATGATTTTCTTCGGGTTATGTGAGTCTTTCATACATCCTGCACATTTCTTATATATATTTATGATAATGATGTTTATACAACTGCATACACCCCCATATACTCAGTTCCATTCCATGGTACTGACCCGCATCTTCGGCTGTGAGCTGTATTTTCTCGGAATGTAGGTTCAGGTGCTCAGCTCTAGGTTCGACAGTGATTCTTTAGGCACGCTGTTCTACATCCTCTTTCGTGGTGAGTCCTCATGTTCCGAGGACGTGATGTCTGATGTTGGGTTTCACAGAATTTTTTACATTTGATAACTGAGTTTGAGTCAGTTGGGGTATGTCTCAATGGCTCGCTGGTTTTATTGATTTTCTTAGAGGCTTGTCAGACTAGTATAGATGTTGGGAGTTGACTAATAAGTCGTATTTTGTTATCTTTCTGAAATTCTTTTATTCTTTGATAATGATTACTCTATTGATATTTGAGGGTTATTTGTGGAAACCTCGTTGATTCGTGTTGAACTGAATTAAAATGGCTCAAAGGGTTAGCTTGGGGCTACTCGTAGCCTCAAGCATCATGTGACGCTCCGGGGCCAATTTTCAGGGCGTTACAATGGCTCCAGCTAATAAATGCCATCACTACTTAATCAGTAAACAATTCTCTAAATTTTTTGCTAAAAATAAAAATGAGGAGCATAAAAAAACAAATATAGAAAACAACAAAATAAGTAAGAACAAAGAAGATAAGGAATATGAGATGGACAAATCTTTTTACCAGAGAGTTCACCACTTACGGTGACAATGAGCAGATAAAATGAGAGATTTTGGAATTGAGGTTCTTTTCTCATTAGTTACACTTTTGTCTTCTCGCATAAGCCATTTGGAATTTTATAATTAATGTTTTATGTGTGGAGTTTTATTCTTAGTTCACTTAAGTATAGATATAATGAAATTTTAAACGTGGATGGTGATCTAGCATGGCCACATAGCTTTTTTTATTCTAGGTGGCATGCTTTGTGGAATTCTGTATAAGAGAGGGGTATTTTTTAGCCAAATATTTAATGAGAGGTACTTTTGAGCAAAAAACTAATGAAGGGTATTTATGATACATTTCAGATAGTTCAGGGGTAATTTTTACCTTTTTTTATTTTTTTTATGTATCATTTTTAATAAGCGGTAATACACTATAGCTGCCACAAGTTATTTGTGACTTGCTGGAGTTTTCAGTTAATTTTTGGAAGTTCATTTGATTTTAGAGACAATTTCCTTTTTTGAAGTCTATTAATAAGAATTGGATACCAGCAAAAACTTCTCTCTAAAAACCATATATCCCAATTTTGTCCATTAGCTTCAAAACATCAATTTTAGTGTAGGAGGACCTTTGGGTTCCAAGGCTTCTGAAATCATTTTGGGCTATTGGCGAGAAATTGGTAAAAATTATACAATAATGTATAGCTCACCTTTTGTCAAAACAACCTCGAATGGAAATTCCTACACTACGATTGATTTTGGAATATTTAATTTGATAGGGTAGCATAGTTCATTTATTTTTTTGGAAATCCATATGAATCTCGAGGGGGTCGATGGAAACTTTGAATTTTCCAAGTCTCTGTTGGTTCATCCACTTAAGTGATACTTTGGTGGCTTAAGTGATCGTACTTAATCGACGTCCCTATAACTTAAGCTAAGGTCGGTCCCCAAGATGGCATCTCTTTAGCGATTCAGTACCCACTTAAGTGTGATTGCTTATGCAATCAAGTGACCACTTAAGCGATACTTGGGAGGCTATTAAATGGCTCATTAGCATCATTTTCAACGTATTTTTTCACCAGTTTCAAGTGTTAAAAATCTAGAGAGTGAAGAAAATAGAGAGAAATATTGTTAGGGGATTTAAGGATATTTATGAGTTCGAATTACTTATTTCGTCATTAAAATCTTTGTAAATTTACATCTAATTCATGGCTAATTTTTCAATATCCCTAGATTATTGTTGGGCTGATTTTTGCAAATTTTGCACCCAAAATTTATTCTTTTTTTACGGTAAATTTTCATTGAGCATACAGGTAAGTGTTGAAATCTTAAACAGTATGATTCTGCAAGCGGGCTCCATATGGGATTTTTAAGTGATTTTTGACTTACAGCATAAAAACCCAATATGGTTACCATTTTTATCGTATTGATGAGTAAATTATCATTTTTGAAGTATGGAATTGAACAGGATCTTATCAAAAGATGAAATAGATGATTTGGTTGATTTCACTAGGCTTTCTTCGGCGTCTAGATAGTCTAGGTTTACCTATCTCATAGATAGGTCTAAATTGTAGTATATTTATGACATTTTGTTAGATGTGACTTGGAAATTAGGATTTGGATTTACATTTAACATGAATTCGGTTATTTACCCGATTCAGGAACCGTTAATTAGAAATAATTAACTTAATTTCTGATTCCTTTGGTGGAATTTCAACCTTAGGGATAAAATATGGCTCATTTAATATCTAGTAGTGAATTTAGATACTTTATCCTTGTTTAGGATATAATTTAACTTATAATGGAATTTAGAGATTAGAATTTACAGATTTAGAGTCAATGATTAGGATCCTATCAAAGTTTGTGGATGACCTAAAGGTCAAGTACTAACGAGAGATGCATCTTAGCTAGAGACAAAGATAGTGGGCCTTTACTAGATCCCATTTTCTATTCTTGTACCAAAGATTCCTCCACGCCAACCAGTGGTGGGCTAGGGGCCAACCTAGGCTTTACTGGAATTTATATTTTATTCAATACTCGGGGATGAATTTGTTCAGCTATTGAGATAAGTTGATGGTGCACCTTCCAACGGTGCTCATTCTATGGACCATAGTGGTATTGAGGGTGGGGCACAACCTATAATCGTGGATCATAGAGTTGAATACCTTGCAATTTAGATCTTTTCCCAGCCAGTAATTCCCAATCCTTCTATTTCAATTGAAAAAAAAAAGATGTTGGTTAGATTCTTGAAATTTACTCTTCCTAGGTTTTTTGGTACACCAGGCAAGAATGATTAAGAGTTGTTGGTTTCTTTTTTTGAAAGGCTCCATAATTTATTCCTAGTTGATACTAATCATGCCGACTACACTACTTTATAGTGGGATTCGGTAGCTCCACATTAGTAAAGAGATTATATTGATTCATTCCTAGGTGGATCTGCCACTCAGACATGGACTTAGTTCTCCAAGGTTCTTTTGGAGATTTTCATCGCCTATAGACTTAGAGATTATTTAAGGGACTAGTTCTCGAGGATGGAGTAGGGCTCAATGACTGTTGTGGAGTATAAGGCTCAGTTTCATGAGTTGGCTAGGTATGCTACATATATCTTTGTAATTTTTTGTAATTCCTCGAGATCCTATCCTAAGATGTCACACGGTGCTTATGGACCAGAAAGACCACAAGCTAACCCTTTACTGATATCTGCACCTATGCACTGCAAAAATATGAAATAATTAAGAAAACAAGCCATAAGGTTTAACACATCTATACATACTCAAAACTGAAAACTGAATACTAATACATCCATCATCTGTCTGAAAAAGCCTCTAAACTGTATGAAATGTGGAGTTGATGGGACAAGTACCCAACTAACTCCATCAACTAAAAATAACAAAAATTTGATGCAAATAATAGTAAATTGAAACTCGTCCTCGAAAGAAGAGGACTCACTGCTATGACTACTGTTGCTGACTAGGACTTAAATGCCTCTGAACGTATGATGCAAAATAAAATACCATGGCGCAAAAGCGTTAATACAGGGATGTACTGAGTATATAGACGAGGTAAGGCTAAATGCAAAGGCTCATTCATACACAATATCTAAACTAAATGATCATGAAAATGTGGCACGAGAACACATACATGAATGCATAGAACATAAACACAATCATCACAACTCTAGGTACTAAAACTCGGATCCTACTTTACTACTGACTGAACTCACTATAGACACTGAGATACTGAATCACTTACTTATATGATATTGAGAACTGAGGATTTTGATGTTATTACATCAAAGATTGAATTCTGAGCTTTATTGCTTTTGACTAACAGGATTAGAGATCAACCTTTCTAATGGATGATATTCATAAACTATTATAAACGATAAGAAATATGATTAAATTTGAATCTGAAAACAAGGATACTCAATAGAATTTGAGACTATGAATCAAGCTTGGATGGCGGCATATATCTGAATATGATATTAAATAACTGTATACGTGACCAAGCCTATCTGTTGGGATGGTCCACGAATCAATGGAACTATCTGAGTTCCTCATAATGTTAGATGACTATATCTGACAGTCCTAATTTCTAAAGATTGATACCGAAACTGAAACTGTGGTAAGTAGTTACTTAATCGACAGGCCCCGACCTACGACAGGTGGGGTCCAAAATGTAACCGTAGCTGGAAGGGTGTCAATACCGTGCCACGATTAAAGACCTCTCTCTGGTCAATCCTCTCTGATGGATGACCCTACCAGGCAGTCGACCTAAGGCAATATAATAGTCAAATACTCTCTATCTAGAGGTGATAGCCTTTTCTGGTGGTGACTCATGTATCCTGCACTGGGTACATAGTTCTGGAGTTCGGGGATTTCTACTAATGACTCTGGCCTCTCTCTCTCATTGACGGGAAGAGCCATCATCCGTTCTCTCACTCGAT
Organism: Capsicum annuum; assembly: GCF_002878395.1. Classification (NCBI taxonomy): domain Eukaryota; kingdom Viridiplantae; phylum Streptophyta; class Magnoliopsida; order Solanales; family Solanaceae; genus Capsicum; species Capsicum annuum. The sequence goes on from NC_061113.1 coordinate 129,523,344, forward strand.
GCTAGTTTCTACTACCAACTTAAGCACTCTGAACTAAATTTTTAACTAAAAGCAACAAAACTGAATCTGACACTGATCATATTTTTCAAAGGATAAGAATTAATAAGCTGAAATCACTTAATTCTATATCTGCCGGAAATGGTATTGAATCATGGTATCTGACTAACGATACATAGCTTGAATAAATTACTCGAATCACTTTAGAGATTAGAATTGAATCACTTGAATACTATTATATCTAAACTAAATGCAAGACCGAGGCTAGATTACTAGCGATACAGAGAATACAGAGATAACTGAGATTACTGAGCATTCTTACGTTTTGCAACTGTCTAAGGATACATAGTTCTATAATTCCTTGAGTTCTGGGAATCATTGCTCAATTGGAATTATAGAGAAATTGACACAGGCTTTAGACAACAGCTCTATCATCGGGTATAAATACCCCTAGAACTCGATAACAAAAAGTAAAGCATAATCATTCTCTCATCATCATAACCACAATCATTCATTATCACAATTACATAGGTGTCTCTTTACGCAATCGGGAATCATAACATACATTGATCCGCATTATCATTAAGACATCACTTCAAATATTTAGGGATCACCATTATTTATTCATCATCACAATTATTAAGGGGTTACTTCAAGAATTTACGAATCATCAACTTATATTAGCGTAGGAACAATAGGCTACTATATTATACTTCCTTCAACAATGACTTACCTCAAGTACTTTACACCTAAATAAGTCTTGACATGTATTTGGACATCACATAATTCAGGGAAAGTTCATACTATCTTGTCAGAACTTACTTGCTAACCACTTGGCATGTATGAAAAACTTAGCATACATCAAAGAGCAAATAATTGAGGATTTTACTACTATCACATCTTCACTTGTTTAATGAAGGCCGTCAACAAGCACTAGTCATACACGGGTCCACACATATTTAGGGATTTCCTTCTATCATGGAATAATTTATCCACTTGGTCATTTTATCAAATACTAGGCATGCATAATCTAGCTTATACTTTGGCATTTCCTATTCAACATACTATAATAGGCTTTATGTTTCACCTAAGGTTTTCATCAAACCTATGGGGGACATGCTCCGCTCATTCAACAATTTCTACACCCATATATCATGAACACATCACATAGAAAGCTACATAAGGATAATTCATTACAAATATCACATGGATTCCACCTAATATGGTCAAAGCTCATGAATCTTGTAAAAAAACATGAATCAAAACTTAACAACACATGTACCATCAATTTTAACTCATACAACTAATACAAATCATTAACAACTCATACAAATCATGGAATCTCATAAACATAAAATTTTTATATTTTAAAAAGGGTTCTTGAGTTTCTTGGATGAACGGGACCCAAGAATAAACATCTACATACCTTGGGGAAAATTCTTTCTTGAAGGATCTTGGAGAGATTTTTTTTAATTCAGTTACTTTAGTCATGCCCGACTTAGCACTGATAATATGGCATGGATCTATTAGCCGCGAGCTGATAAGGATTATTTCTTATATTTAGGAAAATAGACTTATTTTGAGAGGTTGTGTATCTTATCTCTCTTATATTAATAATGTTAGTGAGAGGAGTCTCTCACTTGACGCTACTCCTATAGTCCATTATTTTCTTGATGTTTTTCGACTAATCTACCTAGTCTTCCTCCTAAGCATGATATTAAATTTATTATTGATCTTTAGCTAGGCACTCAACCTATTTTGAAGGAACCTTACCACATGTATCCTGTCAAACTTAAGGAGCCAAATTCTCAGCTTAAGGATCTTCTAGGTAAGGATTTCATTAGACCGAGTTTGTCATCTTAGGAGGCTTCTATCATTATCATAAAGAATAAAGATGTTTCCTTATGTATGTTTATTAATTATAGTTATCCTAATAATGTTAAAGGGAAAAATAGGTATTCTCTACCTTGTATTGATGATTTATTTGACAAACTTCATGATGCAACAGTGTTTACTAAAATTGTCTTAAGGTTCGGTTACCATTAGGTGAGGATTTAGGTTGAAGACATCCTAAAGACAATACTTAGAACTTTTTATGTTCATTATGACTTCTTGGTGATGTGTTTTGGGTTGACCAGTGCCTTAATGATATTAATGGACTTGATAAACAATGTTTCCAGGCCTTATTTGGACTCCTTTATGATTTTGTGCATCAACAACAAGTTTTAGTAATTAAAAAGTAGAAAATATCATATGTAATATTTGAGGATTATGCTCAAGACTTTAAGAGATCATATGCTTTTTTCCAAATTCTCAAAGTGTAAGTTTTAGGTTGAGTCAATAACATTTCTTGGACATATGGTGTCTAAGGATGGCATTATGGTGGAACCATCAAAGATTGAGGTTATTCGTGATTGGGCCTAACTTATATCTCGATCTGAGGTTTGTAGCTTAATTATTTTTGTTTGTTACTACAAGCAATTTGTTGATGGTATTAGCACTATTACAGTGGCAATAACTAGATTGACTAGTATTGGGTTCCTTTATAGTGGTTTGAGGAATGTGCGTCTATCATTCACAAGGTCAAGTGATTTCTCACTTTATCTCCTATATTAGCACTTCTTATTGAAGGTGAATTCACTATATATTTTGATGTATCTAGTGATATTTTTTGTTGTGTGTTATTTCAGAAGGGTCGAGTTATTACTTATGCATCAAAGAATCTAAAGGTCCATAAACACAACTACCCTACTCATTAATTAGAGTTGGTAGTAGTAGTTTTCATGGTTTAAATTTTGAGGCATCATTTGTATTCCATGCCTTATGAGATCTACACAAATTAATGTTGTCTTTAATATCATATTCCCAGAGAGAGCTTAATTCTTATAAGCATAGGTGGATGAAGTTGCTTATGGATTTTGACATCTTGATTTTATACCATCAGGGCAAAAGAACATAATAATAGATGACTTGAGCTAGAATGTGGTGAGTATAGGTAACTTGACTTCTACTACAATTTCTCAAAGGTTGTTGGCATTGTCCATCTACAATTGTCCATCCATTCTTTGTCTAACTTAATTGTGCAATTGATATTGCTTACCCCAGCAGGATTCGTAGTAGTATTGAGGCGAGGTATACCTTACTTCAGTAGATTTGGAACCACCACTTTGAGGATATAAGACTATGAATTATCTCTGATAAGGTGTTGAGTGGAAAGTCTATAACGGATACAAAAGATTCTGAAAGTATTCTAAGATTTGATTGTAGCATTTATGTTTCGAGGGTTAGTGACTTGATTCTATTGATATTGTATAAGGCTTATAACTCCAAATATTTTATTCACCAATATAAAATTATAATGTATTGGTATTTAAAGCAACATTATTGGTGGAGTGGAATGAAGAGAGTTATGGCAGGCTTTGCAGCTCATATCCTATGTTATTAGCAGGTGAAGGACGAGCATCACAAATTAGATTGCTTGATCTAGAGGTTTCCCATTCTTAAGTAGAAATAGGAGCCGATCACGGTATAATTTGTTAGTGGTCTTCCTCACACCTCTCATGGTTCTAATGGTATTTTGGTATTAAAGGATTGGTTGACCAAATTGACACATTTCATTCCTATTTAAATGCCTTTCAGTGTAGAGAGGCTAGTCTGTGTCTATGTTATTGAGATAGTTTGCTTGCATGGAGTTCCTATATCTATCATTTATAATTTGGGCTCAGTGTTCATTTCTAGCTATTATATTGATTTTTAGGAGGATTTTGTTACCTAGGTTGATTTTAACCCAACTTTTCACCTTTAGACCGATGGGCAATTGGAGCAGACTATTCAGTTTCTTAAGGATATGGCTGAATCTTTTATTATGGATTTTAGAGGTCAATGGAAGTAGCACTTAGCATTGGTAGAGTTCGCATGTAATAATGGTTACCATTTGGTTTGAGACTTTTGAGGTTAGTTCTTATTGCACTGATTTGCTTACGACTCATTGGAAAGAGTCGAGTTGATTCATAATAGGCTTAGGGCAGCTCTGTAAAAGGAGAAGGCTTATTCAAATTGTAGAATTCATGCCTTTAGATTTGGAGTTGGAACCTGGATATACCTTTTAGTATCACCCACGATGGGTGTGACAATGTTTGGGAGCTAAGGAAAATTCATCCCTAGATATATTGTACCTTCTGAGATCCTTCACATAGTTCAAGAGGTAGCATATAAGTTTGCCTTATCCCTACATTTTACTATTGTTCATCCAGTTGTATATGTTTCTATATTGTGGAGTTACATACCCGATGATTCTCATGTATATTAATGTAACTTGGTTTTTTGGTATGAGAGATTGACGTTCATGAAATAGGCGGTGTTCTTACTAGACAGGGATGTCAGGTGGTTACGCTCTACGGAGATTTAGATGGTCAAGGTTTAGTGGAGGAGCCACTCAATTGAGAACTGTACTTTGGAGATCAAGAGAGATGTACGAGCTCGGTATTATTACCAATTCTAGGATTAAAGTACATACTAATCCATTACTTTTGTGGGCGAAAGCACTTTTAGTAGTGGAAATTTTAATTACCCTCTATTTATTTTATTCATTACCAGATATTTTCAAAATTTAGAGCCTTTCTATAGCTTCCCCAAGTCATTTTATAATACCCCACATGTTTCTAATCCTATGATTTATACTTGAGTACATGACATACAATGAATATCCTAGTGATAGGATAACTTATGAACCATTAAGCATGTTAATATGAGTCACTCAATGTAATACAAGCCAAGAATTTTTGAATCTATCAAGTTTTAGTGTTCAATTTTGCAAGGGTCATCTTTGAATGAGTATAACTTGATTTTAATGTGGTATTTTGGCTGATTTAAAACCTCCAAATTGTAGAGAATCAAATTAGCTTTCCAACAATACCCATTTCACCATAATCCAATACCCGAGCAAAAAGTTATGCCCATTTTCATGAGTAACACTAAGCATAGGCGATTGGTTAGGCACCGCCCAACCCAAGCATAGGCGATTTGTTAGGCGCCGACTAAGTCAATTCTAGGTGTTAAGAAAACTCCGTCTTGAGTTATTTTAAAGGTAATTAAGTCTTTAAATACTCCTTACACGTCCCTAATCTTAACCCTAAGAAATATATAGCTTCTAAACATACTCCAACCCAATTTTCATCTCAAAGCTCATCATCCAAGAGCACTAAAGGAGAAAAACAACTAGGATTGAATAATTAAGCTTAAAGATCTGATTTCAAGGAAATTCCTCTGTCAATCATCAAGAATCTTCCTTCTAAGGTATGCGTAGTGTTCATCCACAGATTCCTTTCCTCCGTGGAGTTCAAGAATAAATCTTTAAAATAGAAAAGCTTAGTTGATTATGGTGATATGATTACACCCATGTTGATGCTTGTTTGTTTTCCTCATTTTCAATATAAAGTATGATTTCTATATTGTTGGGTGTTGATGATCATGTTCTTGATATTGGGTGATTCTCAAGATGGAATCTTTATATGTTTTATGAATTCATGATACCATATGAATTGGAAACATGTAAATTTTGTTGTTCATGATGTATAATTTGATGAATTCCCCTATGTTTAAGATGTGAGTGTAGGGTGTTTGATAAAATGCCTAAGGAACAAGAAATCATGCAATATAGATAAATTGCGACTAAGTGAAGGATTCATGATATGCCCTTACGTTCCAATGACTTCTATGTTGTGAATGTGCCTTGTAAATGTTGTTGGAATACTCATGAACTATTCTTATGATATTATGCTATGTTTACTTGCAAATCCTACTTATGAACAAGATGTATGATAACTATGCAATCCATATGAACTTCTATGCTATTAGTATGTGTTGCCAATATGATTATGCAATGAACATGATATTAATATTGTGCAAATGCTTCTATGTGATATGAAATCCTTTCCATGCAATACATTATTGATAACCATGCTTAGTATGAGATCCCTACTTATGATATTATAAATTATGGACTCTACTCTTATTATCAAGTCAGTCATGTGTGTCAGTTTCCTTCCATCGAGTTCTGGGTGTACTTGTACCCAAAAACTATAGTTGTGTGCCTAGAGCTATGTCATGTTTCACTGTATCTAAACTCAATCTATGATTCAGTAGATTTCAGTCATTCATGTGACTCAGGAAAATCTCATGATGTTAGTCAGTTGTCAGATATTAGTAACATTTCGCCAGTCGATGGAATTCAGTAAGATTAAGTCATGTACAGTCAATTATTCATGTCCAGTCCCTCTAGATGGGAGTATAGGTTAGCATCGAGTGAACCTAAGGATGGGAACTCACCCGCCAGTTCAGGGAGTGATTCTTAGTAGCAATCCTTGTGTTCCAGAACTATGTAGACAGCGTAGGTTAAGACATCTTAATCCGTTAGCTTTGGGTTAATGAGGTGGATTAAACTGTCAGTTTAGGGTTACCACCATTCTCATTGAGTACCCACCATAAGGGTCACTAACATCTATCTTTACCAGTGGCGCGATATTGACAACCCTCCAGTCGGGGCAGAGATTGGACTCCAGCTTAGCCATAACGGCATACATGGGGCTTATCAATTAAACACTACTTCCCATAGTTTTAGTATCAGTTTCAGTAAAAAAACTCAGATAGTTTTTCAGATTTTAGTATATACAGGACTATTAGATATAGTCGACTATGTTATCAGTTTTAGTACCAGTCATGAGAGTTATCAGTAAACCATTTATTAGCTTACATATCATGCTATCATGTATTCACGGTCCCAGTTTCTATATATCTGTGTTTGCACTTCCACATTCATATTAGTAAGTCAGTGTTGTTCATGCATGAAACCCTTTATATTAGGCCTACCTTCCTCGTATACTCAGTACTCCAATTGTACTGACGCAATTGCGCTATGGTGCTTTCTTTTCATGTTACACCATAGGTTTCGAGACACGAGTTCCATCCCAGCAGTAGCGGTAGCATTCCAGTCGCAGAGACACGGTGAGTCCTCATTGATTCGATGAAAATATGATTTAATTCATTTATGTATTCTTCAGTTTAGTTTTACGGAGTTATTTGGAGACATGTTCCTTCAACTCCTTATTCTGACAGTTTAGAGGCTTTCGGATTTACTTTCAGATTTACATCCAAATTTAGTTATTTTGGGTATTTTCGCCCACATTAATGTATTTAGTTGAACCTTATGGCCTTACATTTCTATGTATTCCGCATTATTATATTATAATTTGCAGTATAGAGGTACAGATATTAGTCATAGGTTAGCTTGTGGTCCCTCAGGGTTATGAGCACCGTTTAGCATTCCAGTTCAGTAAATCAGTGTGTTACAAACATAGTATCAGAGCCTAAGGTTCAATAGAGTCCTAGGAATTCTGAAAGCCGCATCTAGTAGAGTTTCATACATGGGTGTGTTGCACGCCACATTTTTGTGCGAGAATCTATAAGATGTTTTAGGAACTGTCCCCTTTTCTTCATTATTCAGGTCCTGCTAGTGAGCATAATCACAAGTTAAACTCTTAGTCTAATCCATTCTTCTCTTATTCCAGACCATGGCCCCAAAGAGAAGAAACTAGCCAGCTCTTCAGCCCGAAGATCCTTTGGGTGAACATGTTTCGTATGGGAAGTTTAGAGTCAAATTTACCACACTTGCTCAGCCCATGGCTTCACAGAATGAACGGCCACCAGTCATTCCGGCCAATCTAGCGGCCACTCCTAAAGAAGCTAAGGTTCAGGACTTCACCCGGATGAACCCCCCATCTTTCCATGGGTCTAAGTCTGATGAGGACCCTCAGGAGTTCATTGACCAAGTCCAGAAGGTCATTGACATCATGGGTGCTACTTCTATTGAGAGTGCTGAGCTAGCCGCCTAATAGTTTTAGGATGTTTCTTATGATTGGTACAAACAGTGGAAGTCTAAGAGGTTAGATAATATAGGACCTATTGAGTGAAGGGAATTTGTCACAGCCTTCTCAAACCGATTCTTTCCCCAAGAGCTGAGGGAAGCCAATGTTCTTGAGATTATCAACCTCAGGGAGGGGAATATGACGGTTAGGGAGTATTATCTCAGATTCACTCAGCTAGCTAGGTATGCTCCTCATGTGGTTGCAGACAATAGAGCTAATATGAGCAAGTTTATGTCAAGGGTCAACGATAGCATTGTAAATGAGTGTAGGTCTGCGATGCTGATCAGTGATATGACCTTAGCGAGACTCATCACCCATGCCTAAAAAGTAGAATAGCAAAAGTTTAAGACTAGGGAGAGGCAAAAAAAGAGAGCAAGGTCAGGAAATTTCAACTTTGCTTACCCCAAGTCAGACGGAGGAAACCGTTCATAGTTTCGCTCCAAGTCAGCCGTTCTAGCTCCTTCCTCTACCAGCGCTCCAGTGTTGAAGTTTAGAGACTACAATAGAAACAAAGTGCCAGGCTTTAAATCTCAGGGCAATTTAGCAGTGCCCGAACAAATCCCCTTTGTCAGACTTGTGGTAAGAACCACAAGGGCATTTGTAGAGCCGATAGTGATGTTTGTTTTGGTTGTGGCAAGCCAGGCCACAGGATTAGAGAGTGTTTGTAGTCAAGTCTTCAGGGTCAGCAAAATTATTCTACCGCTCAGTCCAATCGCCTGAAACAACAGGGTTCCATTTCCAATGCTACCAGTGGGCAACGCCCAAACAGACTCTATGCTCTTCAGTCCTGAGAAGGTCAGGAAAATTCTCCTGATGTCATTACTGGTATGTTATAGATTTTCTATGTTCATGTTTATGCTTTGCTAGACCCTGGTGCATCTTTGTATTTTGTTACTCCATACATAGAAAGTGATTTTGGAATTATTCCCAAAGTCCTAGCAGAGCCCTTCTCAGTCTCTACCTCAGTGGGTAAAACCATCATAGCTCAGTGAGTATACAGGAACTACCCGGTTATGATATCTCAGAAATCCACATCAGCAGATTTAGTGAAGTTGGAAATGACTGATGTTGATGTCATTCTCGGCATAGATTGGCTTCATTCCTTCTATGCCACAGTCGACTGCATAAATAGGATAGTTTAGTTTCAGTTCCCGAATGAGCCCGTCCTAGAGTGGAAGTGCAGCATTTCAGCATTCAGTGGTCAACTTGTTTCCTACCTTCGGGCAAAGAAAATCATTTCTAAGAGGTGTGTGTATCATCTCGTGCATGTTAAAGATTCTATTTCTGAATCTCCCAGCCTCGAAACAGTCCCTATTGTTAATAAATACTTAGATATTTTTCCTGAAGATCTTTTAGGCATTCCTCCCGAAAGGGAAATAGACTTCGACATAGACCTTCTTCTAGATACTCAACCTATTTCTATTCTGCCATACAGAATGGCATCAGCAGAACTCAAGGAACTGAAAGATCAGTTGAAGGATCTCTTAGATAAAGGATTCATCTGACCCAACATTTCCCCATGGGGTGCGCCAGCATTATTCGTGTGCAGGAAAGACGGTTCTCTCAGGATGTGTATTGATTATCATCAACTTAACAAGGTCAAGATCAAGAACAGATATCCTCTTCCCAAGATTTATGATCTATTCGACCAACTTCAGGGTGCTAGTTACTTCTCCAAGTTATACATCAGATCAGGCTATCATCAGCTCAGTGTTAGAGAATGTGACATTTCGAAGACAGCTTTTCGTACTCGGTATGGTCACTTCAAATTTTTAGTCATGTTATTTGGTATTACCAATACCCCAGCAGCTTTTATAGATTTGATGAACCGTGTGTTCAAGCAGTACTTATACATGTTTGTCATAGTCTTTATAGTTGATATTTCGGTCTATTCTCGCACAGAGCGTGATCATACACACCATCTCAGGATTGTTCTTCAGACTCTCAGGGATCACCAGTTATTCGTTAAGTTCAGCAAGTGTGAATTTTGGCTAAGATTAGTAATATTCCTTGGCCATATTGTTTCTAGTGATGGCATTAAAGTAGATCCTCGAAAAACCGAGGCAGTAAGAAACTAGGCCAGACCTGTATCTCTATCAGATATTAGGATTTTATTGGGTTTGACTGGCTATTACAGATGGTTTGTAGAGGTATTTTCTTCTATTGCATCTCCTATTTCTAGATTAACTCAGAAGAATATTAAGTTTTAGTGGTTTGATTCATACAAGAAACGCTTTCAAGAGTTGAAGACTCGACTCACCTCCACTCCAGTTCTAGCTATTCCAGATGGTTCAGACAATTTTGTAGTCTATTGTGATGCATCTAGAGTAGGTTTAGGTTGTACCCTCATGCAACATGGTAAGGTTATAGCCTACGCCTCCAGACAGTTAAAGCCGCATGAGAAGAATTATCCTACTCATGATCTTGAGTTAGCAGCGGTAGTTTTTTGCCTTGAATATTTGGAGGCATTATCTCTATGGAGTTCATGTAGATATCTTCACCGACAATAAAAGCCTCTAGTATGTCTTTTCCCAAAAAGATCTCAATCTTCACCAGAGAAGGTGGTTAGAGATCTTGAAGGATTATGACATGAGTGTTCTTTATTATCCAAGCAAGGCCAATGTTGTGACCGACGCTCTCAGTCGACTCTCCGTGGGTATTATTTCTCACATGGAGTATAGTAAGAAAAAGGTGGCTCAGGAGATCCATTAGCTTGCCAGACTAGGCGTTCTCTTAGTCAATTCTTCAGAGGGTGGTGTATGTGTTCATAGTAGTTCAGAGTCATCTCTAGTTTCTGAGGTGAAAGAGAAACAAGACAGGGATCCTAGCCTTGTCAAGCTCAAAGAGTCAGTTCAAAATTAGAAAGTCGAGGTTTTCTCCCAAGAGGGAGATGGTGTTCTTCGTTGTCAGGGTCATATATGTGTTCTAGTGTAGTTGAATTGAGGCAGTGAATTCTTGCAGAAGAGTATGGTGCGTGATACTCTATTCATCCATAGGCCACTAAGATATACCGTAACATGTGGGAGATCTATTAGTGGAGTGGGATGAAGAGAGATATTGCAGATTTTATGGCTAAGTGCTCTACATATCAGCAGGTTAAGATAGAGCATCAAAAACCTAGTGGTTCCAAGCAAGAGTTCAACATTCCTACTTGGAAGTGGGAAGAAGTTCACATGGATTTCGTGATAGGTTTGCCTAGAACTCGTCATCAGCATGATCCAGTCTAGGTCATTATAGATAGAATGACCAAGTTAGCTTATTTCCTTCCTATTCGTACTTCTTATTCCACCGAGGATTATGTCAAAATCTATATCAGGGAGTTAGTCAGATTACACGGTGTTCCACTATCTATCATCTTAGATACATGTACCCAATTCACTTATCACTTTTGGAAAGCATTCAAAAAAGGACTCGGTACCCAAGTCCATCTCAACACTGCATTTCATCCTCAGAAAGATGGTCAAGCAGAGAGAACCATTCAGACTCATGAAGATATGCTAAGGGTGTGTGCAATTGCCTTCTAGGGAAGTTGGGACGACCACTTGCCTTTGATTGAGTTTGCATACAACAATAGCTATCATTCCAGTATTTCGATGGCTCCATTCAAAGCTCTCTGTGGTAGGAGATGTAGATCTCTGATTGGTTGGTTCAAAGTTAGTAAGGCCTCAATCATAGGTCCTGACATAGCATTTGACGCGTTAAAGAAAGTTCAGTTGATCAGAGAGACACTCCGGGCTGCTCAGAGCTGACAGAAGTCCTATTCAGATGTTCGTAGAAATGATCTCGAGTTCAAGGTCAATGACTATCTCTATCGTAAGATCTCTCCCATGAAAGGAGCAAAGAGGTTTGGCAAGAAAGGGAAATTCAGTCCCCGGTATGTCGGTCTCTTCAGAATTCTTTATCGCTTCGGCAAGGTAGCTTATAAGCTTGAGTTGCCTTCTGATCTAACCTCAGTACATCCAGTTATCCATGTCCTTTTGCTAAAGAAGTGCATAGGTGACCCAGCAGTTGTTGTCCCTATTCAGAGCATCAATATTCAGAACAACCTCTCTTATGAAGAGATTCCAGTCGAAATCTTATATTATTAGAATCATAGATTGAGGAACAAAGAAGTCTCTCTAGTCAAGGTTCTTTGGCGATATCAGTCTCATGAGGGAGATACTTGGAAAGCAGAAGCAAATATGCATACCAAGTATCCTTACCTCTTCCCCGCCAATTCAGATCAAGCTCACGGTAACATTTCTCCTTAAGCTTATTAAGTTTCATGTTCATGTTTCCAGTATAAAATTGGTACCTATTAATTATTTCATACTCAGTCATGAATACATATGTAAGTTGTCCATGCATCAGATATGCACGAGTTTAGTATGGTTAGCATGTAAGTCATCAGATCAAGTTTTAGTTCTTGATGTTCAGTTTAGGTTCTATTGTCTTGTATCCATTCTTAGTAAATTGTCATTTGAGGACGAATGTTCACAAGGGAGAGATATTGTAATACCCCGTGTGTTTCTAATCCTGTGATTCATACTTAAGTACATGACTTAAAATTTATATCCTAGTGATAGGATAGCTTATGATCCATTAAGTATGTTCATATGAGTTAGTTAAGGTAATACAAGCTAAGAGTTTTTGAATCTATCAAGTTTTAGTGTTCGATTTTGTAAGGGTCATCTTTGAATGAGTATAACTCAATATTAATGCATTATTTTGGCTGATTTAGACCCACCAAATTTTAGAGAATTGAATTAGCTTTCGAAAGATACCAATTTCTCCTTAATCCAATATCCGAGGGAAAAGTTATGCCTATATTCGTGAGAGACAGTAAGCATAGGCGATTGGTTAGGCGCCGCCCAATCCAAGCATAGGCGATTGGTTAGGTGCCGCCTAAGTAAATTCCAGGTGTCAAAAACACTCCGTCTAGAGTTATTTTAAAGGTAATTAAGTCTTTAAATACTCCTTACACGTCCCTAAACTTAACCCTACAAAATATATAACTTCTAAACATACTGCAACCCGATTTTCATCTCAAAGCTCATCAACCAAGATCACTAAAGTAGAAAAACAACTAGGCTTCCATAATTAAGCTTGGAGATCCGATTACAAGGAAATTCCTCCGTCAATCGTCAAGAATCTTCCTTCTAAGGTATGCATAATGTTCCTGCACGGATTTCTTTCATCCGTGGAGTTTAAGAATCAATCTTTAAATTAGAAAGCTTGGTTGATTGTGCTGATATGATCACACCCATGTTGATGCTTGTTTGTTTTCCTCTTTTTTATTATAAAGTATGATTTCTATATTGTTGGGTGTTGATGATCATGTTGTTGATATTGGATGATTTCCAAGATGGAATCGTTATATGTTTTTATGAATTCATGATACCATATGAGTTGGAAACATGTAAATTTGGTTGTTCATGATGTATAACTTGATGAATTCACCTATGCTTAAGATGTGCATGTAAGGTGTTTGATAAAATGCCTAAGGAAATAGAAATCATGCAATATAGCTAAATTGTGACTAAGTGAAGGATTCATGATATGCCCTTATGTTCCAATGAATTCTATGTTGTTAATGTTCCTTGTAAATGTTGTTGGAATACTTATGAACTATTCTTATGAGATTATGCTATATTTACTTGCAAATAAAACTTATGAACAAGATGTATGATAACCATGCAATCCACATGAACTTCCATGCTATTAGTATGTATTGCCAATATGATTATGCAATGAACATGATATTAAGATTGTGCAAGTACCTTCATGTGATATGAAATCCTTTCCATGCAATACATTGTTGATAACCATGCTTAGTATGAGATCCCTACTTATGATATTATAAATTATGGACTCTACTCTTATGATCAAGTCAGTCAGGTGTGTCTGTTTTCTTCAATTGAGTCCTGGGGGTACTTGTACCCGAAAACTTTAGCTGTGTGCCTAGAGCCATGTCATGTTTCACGATATCCAATATCAAGCTATGATTCCATAGACTTCAGTCAGTCATGTGACTCTGTAAAATCTCATGATCTTAGTTAGTTTTCAGATATCAGTAATATTTTTCCAGTCGATGGAATTCATTAAGATTAAGTCATGTACAGTCAGTTATTCATGTCCAGTCCCTCCAGATGGGAGTAGAAGTTAGCACCGAGAGAACCCAAGGATGGGAACTGACCCACCAGTTCAGGGTGTAATTCTTAGTAGCAATCCTTGTGTTCCAGAATTACGTAGCCAGCGTAGGTTGAGGAATCTTAACCCGCCAGCTCAGGGTTGATGAGGTGGCTTAACACGTTAGTTTAGGGTTCCCACCGTTCTCATTGAGTACCCGCCAGATAAGGGCCACTCACTGCTGTCCTTACCAGTGACACGGTATTGACACCCCTCCAGTCGAGCCAGAGATTGGACCCCAGCATAGCCATGACGGCATATAAAGGATATGTCGGTTAAACACTACTTCTCACAGTTTCAGTATCAGTCTCAGTAAAAGAACTCAGATAGTTCTTCAGATATCAGTATATATAGGACTGTCAGATATAGTCATCCATGTTATCAGTTTTAGTATCAGTCATGGCAGTTATCAGTAAACCATGTATTAGCTTACAGGTCAGGCTATCACATATTCACAGTCCCAGTTTCTATATATGTGTGTTTGCACTCCCACGTTCATATTAGTCAGTCAGTGTTGTTAATGTATGAAGCTCTTTTTATTCAGCCTACCATCCTCGTATACTCAGTACTCCAGTTGTACTGACGCAATTGCTCTATGGTGCTTTCTTTTCATGTTACACCATAGGTTCCGAGACACGAGCTCCAGCCCAGCAGTAGCGGTAGCATTCCAGTCGTAGAGACACAGTGATTCCTCATTGATTCTAGGACAATATGATTTGATTCATTTATTTATTCTTCAGTTTAATTTTATGGAGTTATTTGGAGACATGTTCCTTGAACTCCTTATTGAGACAGTTTAGAGGCTTTCGGAGTTACTTTCAGATTTGCATCAAGATTTAGTTGTTTTGGTTATTTTCGCCCACATGATTTTATTCAGTTGAACCGTATGGCCTTACAGTTCCATGTATTCCATATTATTATATTATGATTTATAGTATACAGGTACAGATATCAGTCACGGGTTAGATTGTGGTCTCTCGGGGTCATGGGCACCGTGTAGCATTCCGATTCAGAAAATCGGGGTGTTACACATTTGTTACTTACTGGAGCTGACATTTTAGTCATGGGACAACATTTGGTTTTAAAAGGCAATTCCCCATTTTGAAGTTGTTGCTGTGAAGAATTTGTTAACGGATGAGAAGTTCATTCTAATAAACTCATATACCAATTGTGACAGTTCCATCAACTCCAAAATGTTGATTTTATGCTAGAAGGAACTTTTGTTTGGGTTACAAGTATTCCAGACACATTTTGGGCATTTGGCAAGAATTAGATAAAATTTGCTAATAGATGTGGGGTCCATATTTTATTAAAATGACCTCAAATGTAAATTTATACTACGCCATTGACTTAGGAATGTAGAATTTTATAGGTTCTCATAGTTCATTTGTATTTTTTGGATTGTAGATGAATACAAAAGGGGTCGGTAGAAACTTGAAATATCAGAAAGTGCATCACTCAGCTCGTGCATCTGCTTAACTGGCACCTTGGTCGCTTTAAGTGGAGGTCTCTTGAGTGTCCAAGTGGTCGCTTTACTGGCAAGAGCCAGCCATGCCAAGTCCTCATAATCATCTTCCAATCTTGTCGAGCTTATATATATAATATGAATCATCCTCCATCATTGCCAAGCATATATCATCATAATCATTCTATGGGCTTGAAAGATATATATCATCATAATCATCCTCCGGCCTTGCCGAGTATATATCATCATAATCATCCTCTGGCTTTGTCGGAAATATAACATCACAATGTCATCATCAATATCATATCCATACTCCTAATTTCTACTAGTATAAATAACCAATATCATCATTAATTGGGATAGTAGTATAATCGTTAGAGAATTAAACAACATAACCATGTACATAATATATTAACATGATCAATAATCACAACCAAAATCATGAATTCTAGCATGACTAACAACATAGTAAATAAGCATGATCCTTGGCATAATCACTCAAACATTCAATAATATAATCAATAAGCATGCTCTTTACCATAATCTGTAACATATTCGCCAAAATAGTTATTAAAAATGATCTCTAATGTAATCAATAGGTACTATCAAGCATAGGCAATAACCTGCCAATCGCCTAATTATAGCTTCTCATTATCATAACAGATAACTTATCATTATCTAACTTGTGGCATAATATATGGTTCATTTATAGCATAATTAATAACTTTATTTGTGACGTAGCCAATATTTAACTTAAGATCTATTCAATAGTTTATTCTAAAGCCCAATCAATAGACAAATAATAGCATATTGAATATATCATCATAAGCTAACCAAAAATCCATATCTATAGCACAAGCCTTTAATCATTGCTTTCAACTCATTCATCGAAACCAAAAAGTACCAAGGCATATAAATATCACTAAAATAACCATGCTCCTTGAGGTACACAACCGCATAGAGGGTCTTTAATAACTACCACAAGTCTTGTACTAAGGTGTATCAAATTGCTCATTTCTAAATCACTATATCATTTATCAAACCACATATACCCCAGAATAAGCAAAGGTATCTAAATCTAATTTAAGATGTTAAACATTTCACAACTAGTACTAGGTTAGCAATTCCTCCTAATATAGAGCAACTAGATCCATTTCTTCCATAGTAAGGCAATTTGAGTAGATTTCATCCAAAACTCCAGTGATTAAGGAAATAATCTCATAAATTGAGTAACTAAGGTATTTCCATCCTAACAAGAGCCTACAAGGTAAATTTTACTTAAGATAGGAATAACAAAGCTAATCATGTTTAAAACAATAGTCAAAATAACCTAAATAATCCAACTAATCCCAAGAATTTAAATTTATCACATCACCACCAAAACCAGCCCAAATCTAACACAATATGATAAAGATACTATAAATTAGCTTAATCTAAAAATAGCTAAAATCAAACCTACCCGAACGTCGAATAAAGCTCACAAGATCTGGTAAATCACTGCTTTTACCTTCCAACAATCTTCTACAAGATGCCAAGCTATCAAAATCACATTTTACTCATCAATACAAGAATAATGACACCCATAGTGCACTATTGTGCTTAGAGTCCCAAAATCATACCAAAACCCCATCTGGATGCCGCTCATAGAAATTGCATTTTTGAAACCAATCCAACTTTGTCACATGCTCAAGGAATCATTACACTCAAAAATAGGTAAAATCTAAGATAATTTAGGAGTAAAATTAAGCCCTCAAGAGTTTTTTATTTTAGGGAGGGTAGGTTGAACAACAAATCAAGAAAATTTATAATGAAAGGGTGAATTCTTACCATAAATTTAAGGTAAATCACGAAATTGAAGTTAGCCAAGCTCCTAGGTCACCCACAAAGATCAATTTTAAGATATATCAATATTTAGGATTTTATCTATAAAATAATTGGGTGAAGACTAAGCAAAATAGAGCCAAAAATGGCCTATTTATACCAATCCAGTGTACATTTGTCTCGTGATCACGGTACATGACGTCAGACAGAGAAGTCTCAATCATAATATTTAACTTCCCTAATCGCAAAACTAGTGGTCTCCCCGAAATTTCACATCGTTAGTTTAAGTGTCACAATCTCGGTACTTACTATGCTTCCAGATCATGATCTCAATCCAATGCCATAATTGTGGTGCACTAGATCATGGCTGAGACTAGGAATGTTCCAAGTCTCCCCCAACCCCTCAGGATTCATATAGACTCTTGTTTACATAAATAAACTATTTAACCACACCAACTTTAATGTTCCACACTCAATGGTGTAGTCAAAATTTCCAATTGAGGTTGTTTCAATTAAATTTGGGTTCCACACCAAATTCCCACTTTCTTAACCTTTTGACCTATAGGTCAAAATGTTCCTGGGTGCCTTGGGACCCAAACAAAAAGTCTTCCTAGCCTAAAATCGATGTTACGGAGCTCCTGAAATAGATAGAATTTGCATGTATGGTTGTATGACCGAGTTTTTTGCTCGATGAAAATTTTGAACCAACGAATACTTCAAAATAGGGGAACTAATTGAAAAATCAAATAAAATACCATGTAACTGAACTGTCTGTTCCAGCAAGTCCTAAATGACTTGAGGCAGCTATAAAGAAGCCCGAACGGTAGAATTAACTAGAAATATGGAAAATGACTTGAAGGGTCATTACAATATCCACTACAAATGGAACTTTCATCTACAAAAGTTAAGGATTTGGATGTACCTGGAGTTTCAAACAAGTAAGGATACTGGGTGCACATCTTGCTCTCAATTGCCCAAGTATCCTCCTCTATTGGGTAGTTCCTCCTCCAAAGCTTAACTACAATAATTTCCCTAGTGCACAGTCACCTAACATCACATGCCAAATTGAGCATAGACTCCTCCATGAAGGTCAACCACTCATGCAACTAGACTGAGTCCTATTTAAGCACATAAGATAGATCTGGAATGTATCGCTTCAATATGGAAATATGGAAAACTGAATGGACAGCTAAAAAATCTGTTGGTAGAGCTAACTCAAAATCCACCTCAATAACTGAGTGAAGAATCTTGAAAGGTCCAATATACCCCTAGTTGTACTTACTATTTCTCCCAAACCTTATCACATCCTTTATGAGCAATACTCAGAGGAATACTTGGTCATCAACTAAAAATATAGGTGCATAATCTATAGTCTCTATAGGCCTTCTTCCTATTCTAGGATACTCTCAACTAGAATCTATGCAACGACTCCTGAAGAAAATCCATACCCCAGGGAAAAATTTCTAAAGTCTCAAACAATTCAATAAGAGAATGATATCTCCTACCATACAAACGTTAAAAAGGGCTATCTTAACACGCAAATTATAACTGTTGTTATAAGAAAACTCAGTCTAGGCTAACTGCTCCTCCCCCTGGCCTCCTAAATTTATAACACGGGATCGAAACATATGCTCAAACACTTGAAGAGTCTTCTCATACTTGCCATCAGTCATCGGATAAAAGGTTGTACTAAGATCGATCAGAGTACCCAACTCCTCCATAAAATCATTCCAAAATATAGAAATGAACACATGATCTCAGTAAAAAATTATTGATATAGGAGCTCTATACAAATGGACTATCTCACATACATAAATGCGGGCTAACAACTCAACACTGAAAGACATTTGAATTGGAAAGAAATTTTTAACATAGTCAATATATCCACGATGGCCAAAACACCATCAGAACTAAGTGTAGTATCAGGCAATACAGTAACAAAATCCATGGTAATCTGCTCGCACTTCTACTTAGGAATGGGAATTCTCTGAATCAAACCACTTAGTCATTGATTCTCAACCTTTACCTACTGAAAACAAATGCAAAAAGATATAAAATCCTCCACATCACTTTTGTTGCCACTCAAATAATAATGTTGTTTCAAATTCTCTATACATCTTAATTGTTTAAATAGAATATCTAAAGTTGTGAGCCTTGTGCTGAATTAAGTCATCTATCCTCGGAATGCAAATGAGGCCATAAAATCAAAAAATACCATTGGAATCTATGGTTTTCATCTTGGACTGACTACCCAAAACATGATCACAAAGGGAGTGTAACTTACTATCCTGAAACTAATGATCCCAAATTTATTTAAAAAATAAAGATGTTGCCTCAACATTAGCATAAATCCTCCTAGAGTCTGGAACATTAAGGTAAACCATCAAGTTGACAAAGGACTAAATGTCCTATGCCAATAGCCTTTGTGAAACATAAATACAATAATAGCTACCTATAATAACTACCTTCTAACTCAAGGCATCTGCTATTACATTAGCCTTCCCTAGATGGTACAAGATAGAAATATCATAATCCTTAAGCAACTACATTCATCAGTTTTGTCATTCATTAAGCTTTCCCTAGGTCATAAGATGCTGAATACTGAAATGATAGATGAAAATATCATAATGTATACCTTAGAGGTAATGCTTCAAAATCTTATGCGTGAAAGTTATCGCTGCCAACGCCAAATCATGAGTTTGGTAGTTGCACTTGTAAACCATATGTTGTATCAAAGAATAATCAATAACATAACCCTTCTGCATCAAAACACAACCTAGATAACACTAAAATTATCACTATACAAGGTGAATCCATCACCCTCAATATGAAGGATAGAACAAGAGCTGAAGTAATAAAATTCTTGAGCATACAAAAGCTCAACTCACACTCCTCGAAATATAGAAAAGGAACCTTCTTCAGAGTCAATCTGGTCATAGACACTAAAAAAGTAGCAAAATCCTCGACGAATCATCTATAATAACAAACCAACCCAATAAAGTTGTAAACCTCAGTCATAGATGTAGGTCTAGCTCAACCATGAATTGGCTTGATCTTAGCTAGGTCTACTATAATATTATCCTTAGACAGCAAATACTTGAGGAATATCACTATCTCAAGGAAAAACTCACACTTAAATAAATTACCAAAAAGCACATAATCACTCATAGTCTAGAGCACAATCTTTAAATATTCTACATGCTCTTCTCTTCTCCTTGAATACATAAGAATGTCATCGCTGAACACAATCACAAAGGAATCCAAATAAGGCCTTAACAACTTGTTCATCAAATACATAAATGTAGCTGGGGATTTTTTAATAACCCAAGCTACCCCTTGGTCATAGCATGGTGCTTAGCACCATGAGTAATCCCAAGATAACCGAACTACTAGCATACTACTTGAGCAACTAATTTAAATTGTGTATAAAAGATAAATTTTCTAAGCGAAAACATATTTATTAGAAAACCATAATAAGTGTAACACTGATATAGTTTACAACATCATAAAACTTAAGAATGAACTTGAATTACATGTCATGACTCTGATTGACTATATATGAAGCCTCTACTATACTATGGTAGGTGGCTGGGACATGCCTCCAACCAAAACAAATAACTACATACGAATAATAACATTACAATACATGAATTACAGCTTACATGAGTTCCCAAAATAAGAGAATTCAGCACCTTCTAGCAAAAAGTTGAGAACTATATGACCCTGATGTATGAGCTATATCTAGTACATTTATTATGAAGAAATCTAGCCACAAACACATATATATGATCAGTCCTTTGGAATATACTGAGAATATGGAGACATGAACTAAATCATAGAAATATTTAAAACATTCTTTAAAATTGAGGACATAACTTATTTGCTGAAACATGC
The DNA here is from genome assembly GCF_002878395.1 of Capsicum annuum. NCBI lineage: Eukaryota > Viridiplantae > Streptophyta > Magnoliopsida > Solanales > Solanaceae > Capsicum > Capsicum annuum. The sequence continues at coordinate 129,544,611 of NC_061113.1, forward strand.
ATTTAAAATATGTTTGCACAAAAAAATGTTAAGTCATAGTAAGATTTATAAATCATGACCTTAAAAAATTTATGTAAGCTGGAAAGCAGTAGAAACATGAATATTGTATGTAAATCTCGTATGAAGATGAACATGCTTTAAGATTGAATTGCGGATCATGTATGAATACTGAGCATGAAAACATGAACATGAAAGATAAATGCAAGACCAAGTAAAGCATGTACTAAAATGATCTAAATAATTGAATTGCGGATATCTGAATAACAAAATAACTTAAAATATGATAATTTGGTCAAACAAACTTGAACGGGTATAGACTAAGTACTGACTAAAACCGTGGGAGCTATCATGTAACAGATATGCCCCAATCTGAGCAAATCAGGATCCAACCTATAACTGAGTTGGAAGGGCATCAGTACCTTTCCATGAGTACTAACATTGGGTAATGATGTGGATCCATAAGACTGATGTCCCAAATTACTAGAGAGTTACCCTTTACTGGCAGGTGCCCCTAAGATGGTGTCAACCCTCAACTGGGAGGAAAACCTCTCAAAACCTATACTATGTGCGTTGTTTTAAAACTCAGGGGACTGCTACTAAAGGTCACACACTCTACTAGCAGGTGAGCCCAACACTTCAGTTTACTCTGTTCTAAAACCTACTACCAACTATTCTGACACTAAACATAACAGGTACATCCACTGAAAACTAATTTGATGATATATGGTATTCTAAAAAATACAGTGCATGCATAATCTAAAGTAACCATGAACATGTAAAATATCATTTTTGACATGAAAAAATCCTGGTGATTTTATTATAAAAATAATGATTTGAATATGGTGATAAAATCATGATTTCGACTAAATTGTTATATAAAACTCTGAAATAACTGTATATACATAGGTATCAAGTTTTCATAACCTGCTAGCACTGAATGATACTAAAACACAATAACATAACTTAAAACATTAGTGGAAAGGAACATCTAAGAGATATAAAAATAATACATTTCAATAACAAATAAGAGACATTAATTTAAAAAAAAGGATGCGTTAAACAAAGGAGGATAACAATTTCACATAGTTTAATTCCTAACTTGATAATTTAATATTAAACCTATTCAATAGGACAATGCTAATTGAAATTCATCATATGAAATAACCTAATTTACAAGGAAAACATATGTTAACATGGCTTGAAATCAAATTACTAAGAAAACCAAGGATTAAGTTCATAATTAATATGGATAATTTCATAAAATGGGTGAATTTAAAACTTTAATCAAAAGGGGTATTTTAGGCTCAAAGGGTGAAAGGAACCCATTAATGAATACCCCACAAACCTCAATTATATGACTTTTTGAAGAAATCTTGAAATTGGAACTTGAATTCTTTAATTCTTGGGCAAAAAAGCCTAAATTTCTTGTTCTTAGGAAGAGGGAAAGGGTTTATGTTACTGTTAACTAATGAAAATTGGGCAAATAATGCCCTTTTGGGGCTTTAATCTTTTACTTGGGTGCTTAGGACAAAGAAGAAATGCCCAAAACTCCTCTTGGGCTTGTACTTACGAATGCAGGAAACATAACCTCAGCATCAGGGAGGCTAACGCATGGCCTAAGGTTTTCATCATGGAGCATTCGGAAACCCTTACTATTTCTTACAAAAATGCTCATAACTTTCATTCGAGTGTTGGATTAAGGCGAAATCAGATGCGATGGAAAGATAACTAAATTACCTAAAGTTCGGTGGGTCTTGATGTGAAAAAATTCACATATTTCAAAAGTTATATATGGTCAAATTTTACCCTTGTAGTATCAAACACCAAAATTTTTCCAAATCTAGAGCTCTTAGCTCAACTTTCCTCTAAGTGTTACCTATGAATATTTTTCACCTCGATTGAACCTTACAAACTAGGATAATGATAATGATACATATATTAAGATATAAATCATAGGATTTTAGTTTTCCACGTAAGAATGACAGTTTAATTTCTATTCCAAAAATGCAGGGTGTTACATTATCTCCCCCTGGGAATTATTCATCCTAGAATGATGGATAGGAATTTATGAAAATTTAGAAGTATAAAATAATATAGACATGACATGTATACTAATAAAGGATACAGTTGAGCTGAAACATTAAAACTTCCATCCTAAAACTCATTGATGAGCTTACTTGACTCTATGACTATAAGGAGACGATTCATTCTAAGAGTTTAGAACCCACTCAAACGTTCATGAAATGATCATACATATAGATCTACGAAGTGATAACTTATGAAACAAAATACCATGAGTTACTAAGGATTGAATAAGGTACATAACTTTTCGCTAGGAATTGTCCATCAACAAAACACGTATAAGAATCAAAAGAAAAGGGCTTCATGGCATCACTAAGTATATTATGTAAGAACTAATAACGAGATAATAAGACTAAGGTCGTACAAGTGGTATTACAAAGTCTAAGCTGGAATACCTTTAAAACTGAGGTTATTTACTGAACACTTATGAACTTAATCATGACTAAATATCTAAATAAGAGGCATGATGCATGGACTGCACTGAATTTACCACTTGCCTGGATGTGAATGAATTACCTCATAGAGTAGTCTTATTCATGAAACTTTGGATAGTAAAAAGCAATGGAAAGATGGAAATCTATACGAGCTTACCTATCTAATAGAAAAACTAAATTTTAGGCTATATGGACTAACTCATTCTGAATGTTAATACTCAACTAGTATACTTCATCATCACTCTTTCTAAAAAGTTCTAATAACATAGGGGGAAAAGAATTCTTAGGCATGATCTAAATAAGGAATCTCGACATGCTTATAACTCTACAACATTGAACATAGGCCTATAAAACATAAGCAAGGATAGAATTATGATGCCTTAGACAATGGAACTGCTAACTTTCAAGCTTAGCCACACTTATCAAACACTCCTTCAACTATACTTTTCCCCTTAAATAACATGCTCATTTGATTCAACTTATGATTAATGCTTGGATACATATACCTGCTCTAGCGAAAGTCTAAGTTGAACTATATAATCTCTCCATGTTCAAGCCTATTTCGAATTACAAAGTGTGTCACACAACACCGTAATACTAGTCTAAGTTATGAATTTGATACCCCATGCATGTTTCACAGCTCTAATCTCAAGAATAATTCCCTTTTCCACTTCAACAACTAAATTTAACCTCTTATTAGGAATTCACTACCACATAATGCACCCATCTACATATATAACAACACGATGTTCAAGCCTATCAATGTAACCACATATGAACTTCTAGATAAAAAAACCAACAAAATCAACTTTAACATATACTTTAACACCTCAATCAATATCAATATCCATATATTATCCCAAAAAAAACACATGCAAAATTTCAACTAACCATGACATATATCAAAAGCTCTACCTCAGTATTAATTGAAACTTATAGCCTTACCTAGAACAAACATACAACAATCTTTTCCTAATACAGAATATTTACACTCTTTAATCTAAACAATTGTTCATCACCACTATCTTGACATAAGGAGAGGTCACTAAATGGTTCAAACATTACGACCTGAATCGTGAATAAATACTATGCATAACTTTGATACTGAACTTGGGCCCGAGGAATAGAGTATCAAAATCATGAATTCATTAAAGAGATCAAAAATGAGAACACACATGACATAATCTAAATTTCACTAGTCATTTAGAGTGCACCGTGAGTTTTTGAAATTGAGCATACTGTAAAGCAGCGTACATAAGTCATGAGCTACATGACCTAAGTTTGAAGTTCACAAATTTATGGAATATGATTTGTGCTACTGCATAAACTAGAACTCCTTATACTAGGAACTAGAACCGTACATTATTCTATGCAAAGTGCATGAATATGAGCTATGATCATGGAGCTGACATGTAAGGCATGAGTAGATATCGTGAAGACTTGAGTACAAAACTTTACACTAAGATAAGAATGGGTCGAGCATTTCCTCCCTTACTAATATTCCACAATATGCTGACATCATTATCAAAATTTGAGAGCCTGGCTTGGTTCCTTGTTCTATCATTTTCTACTGAGATTTAAGTAATTATTCAATGTTTTTAGACCCCTTTAATGAACAATAAATTGAACTAAAACCACTTTACTCTAGAGACCAAGATATAACAATACACATAAATAATAAATTCGTTTGGAAAGAGTACACCTAAAAGAGTAAAACCCACTGCTAGTACTTCCTTCTGAGATACAACTATTAACTTTATATAGCCCCAATAGTCATCATATAATGACTTAAACACTGACTAACATAGAATCTTCTTGAGTATCACCAAACCATTAGTTCATAGCAACTAGAATTTCAACTCTTCTTTCTATTAGATCATTAATCCAAAATTCAAACTTAGATTGTAATACTTGACATGGATATCCCCAAACTTTTAATGAACCTTACTAAATTTTTTTCATAGCCTATTGATATCACACCTCTAAACTTATATTTTTTTCCAAAACCATGAGAATTAAAATTACATCGAATGTCCGACATCAATAACCTATAGCCTATAACTTTAAAGTTAAGAACATTATATACAACACTACTAGCCTAATTTGCACTTAGCAACTCAAGGGTACTATATAAGCATACAGACAACAAAACTTAGAAATAATACAATCTCATATCACCTCAGGTACACCTCTATATCACACCCACACCATTATACTTAATTTTAAATCAATAAACTTAAATTCTTACATATACTATTTAAAGACTACTGTTTTTTTTTCCTACAACTAGCCCCATGGATACATAATCTACAAATCCCTGATAAACACTATCCCAACTATACTGCTTCTAAACTTTTGGATTCATGCTTTTACCTCCAAATCATATGTTGTCATAGAATTTTGAGAAGGGATATGAAAATAAATCTAACTTCAGCTAAATGGAGGATTTTTTAATGATTATGAATAAGATCTTTGAAACTTTTGAACATAAAGTCACTGGTGGCATACTTTTGAGACCACATTAAATCCCATAAATGTCAGCAGGGATTGTCTGAGAAAGCTTAATCGGTAGTAATATGATCTTGACTATTTTTGTTACCTCCAAAAATAAGGAAGAATTGGAATGAATGGAGAAAGATTAGAATCTGTATAAGTTTCATAGAGAACATCTATACAGCATGATTTTAGATTTGAAAGAAGGGTAATATTCATTTAATGCCTTGTAGCCTCTAGAAAAAAGGTACAAACGTCTGCATACCATTTTGCAATATTCTACTAGACTAGTCTTCATAGAAACCCTAGGACTCTAGAACCTTGGGCTCTAATACAAAGTTTTTAATGACCCGAGGCTACCCCTAGTAGTAACACCATTCTTAGAACCAGAAGTGATCCAACTTAGCTCAAGTACTAACATACTACTTGAGCAACTAATTTAAATTGTATATAAAAGCTAAATTTATTATGGGAAAAAATAATCATGCAAAAATTTAAATAAGTATAATAACTATAAAGTTTACAACAAGTTATGATTGAAGAAATAATTTAAATTACATATATGACTTGGACTGACTATCTATGAAGCCTCTAATATACTAATTCTAGGAGGCTGGGATATGCCTATAACTACCATAAATTAATACATAAGAATAATAAAAATACAGTGCATAAACTACAACTAACTAGAGTTCTAACAAAAATATAACTCATCACCTACTAGCTGAAAGCTTAGAACCGTATGACCCTGGTGTATAAGCTACATTTGGTACCTATATTATGAAGAAATAGAGCCACAAATGCATTTATGTGGTCAGTACTTTGGAATGTACTAAGTATATGGGGACAAGCACTAGATCATGAAAATATTTAGAACTTTCCTTAAAATTAAGGACATAATTACTTGTGGAAACATGATTTTAAACCATTGTTGGTCATGAAAAATGTTAAGTCAGAGTGAGATTTATAAATCATGAAGAAAAAATAATTTTGTAAACTAGGAGAAGATAGAAACATGAATACTATATGTAAATCTCATGTGAAGCCAAACATACTGTAACACTGAACTAACAATTATTTTTGAATATTAAGAATGAAAAAATGAAGATGTTATAAAAATGCAAGACAAAGTAAATCATATACTAAAATGATTTTAATAACTGAATAATTGATATCTGAATAATTAGATAACTAAAAATCTGATTACAAGGTCAAGCAAACTTGAACTGGCATTAACTAAGTACTAAGTAAAATTATGGGAGCTATCATGTAATCGACATGCTCTAATTTGATTAAATTGGAGTCCAACTTGTAACCGCAGTTAGAAGGGTGTCAATACCTGAGTATATAGGGACAAGAACTAAATCATGATAATATTTAAAACATACCTTAAAATTGAGGACATAAGGTACTTGCTGAAACATTTTTTTAAACCATTGTTGCCCGTGAAAAATGATAAGTCAGAGTGAGATTTATAAATCATAAACTTAAATAATTTTGTAAGCTCGGAGGAGAGAGAAACATGAATAATGTATCTAACTCTCGTGTAAAGCCAAACATACCGTAACACTGAACTAAGGATTATGTTTGAATATTAAGCACGAAAACAAGAAGATGTAAGAAAAGTGGAAGATCAAGTAAAACATGTACTAAAATGATTTGATTAACTAAATAACTGATGTCTAAATAATTGAATAACTAAACATCCGATTACATGGTCCAGCAAACCTAAACTGGTATAGGCTAGGTACAAAATTCAACTATGGGAGCTATCATGTAACCCAGCATGCTCTAATTTTACTAAATTATGGTCCAACTTATAACCATTGTTTAAAGGGTGTCAGTACCTTGAAACGAGTACTAACACTGACTAATTTTATAGATCTATGAGGTTGATGTTTCGAAAGACTAAGGAGTCACCCTTCACTGGCAGGTTACTTTGAGAGAGTGTCAACCCTTAACTGGTAGAAATACCGCTCAAAACCTATTTTAGATACATAGTTCTAGAACTCAGGGACTACTACCAAAGGACACACTCTCTAGTCAAGGTGAGGCCCCATCCCTGGGTTCACTCGATGCTAAATCTAGCTTTGAACTGAACTAACATAGAACATATCTGGTACATGCATTGATAACTGATTGGCTCATATATGGCATTTCTAAAAAATACAAAGCATGCCTAATCTAAAGTAATCACGAATATGTAAAATAATGTATTTAACATAAAATAATATTATTGAGTTTATTATAAAAATGATGATCTCAATATGCTGATAAAATAATGATTATTATTGACATGTTACTTGAAACTGGAAATCAAATGTATATACATAAGTATTGGGTGTTCATAACCTACCAGCACTGAATGACACTAGAATATGATAACATCACTTAAAATATTTATGGAAAGTCATAGATCGGATTCCCAAAACATAATACATTCAAATAATTAAATGAGATACATTAATTTGAACATAAAAATGTGTTAAACTTAGGAGGATAACAATTTCATGTTGTTTATTCATAACTTGATAATTTAACATAAAAGCAAAGGTATATGCGACGGGTAATTGAAATTCATTACATGAAATAACCTAATTTACATGGAAACACATGTTGACATGGCTTGAATTCAGATTACTAAGAAACTCAAGGATTAATTTAATAATTAACATGGATAATTTCATAAAAGTGGGAGAATTTTATACTTTAATTAGAAGTGGATTTTTTGGCTCAATGGGTGGAAGAAACCCATTGATGAATATCTCTCATACCTCAATTAGATGACTTCTTGAAGAAAGATTGAAATTGGAACTTGAATTAATGAATACTTGGGGAAGAAAATTTTAATTCCTTGTTCTTAAGAAGAGGGAAAGGGTTTATATACTTTTTAACTTATGAAAAATGGGCAAATAATGCCCTTTTGAGGGTTTAATTTGTCATTTATGTTCTTAGGGGAAAGAGGGAATGAATAATATTCCCCTTGGGCTTGTACTTATGCGTGTAGGAAACATATCCTCCATTACATATAGGCTACCATAGAAACTATGGTCCACGTTGTGGAGCTATTGCGGATGCTTACAGTTTCTCATGAAAAGGATCATAACTTTTCTCTCAGGTGTCAAATTAAGGAAAAATTTAATGCATTGGAAAGAGAACTAGAATTATCATTATCTATAATTTAGTGGGTATTGATCTAAAAAATTCCACATATTTTAAAAATTATACACATTCAAAGTTGACACTTGTAGGATCAAACAACAAAATTCGGCCAAATGAAGAGCTCTCAGCTCAACATTGCTTTAATTGTTTCCTACGAACATTTTTCACCTCGATATCACTGTACACACTAGGATGCAGATCATGTCACATATATTCACATATAAATCATGGTATTCGAGTTTATGCACGTAAGAATAAAAGATTGAAATCTATCCAGAAAATGTGGGGTATTATAGTATTAGTCTAGCCAAATGACATGACTAAGAACTAATAATGACCACAATGGGTCCTAAAATCTATCTTTGGGATATCCTCAGACCCAATCCTTAACTAATGGTAACCTGATCTTAAATCAATCTTACAGAACACCACTATAATTTAAAGATGGTAAAATAAATCATTAATGTGAGGCATAGAATAACGGTTCTTCACTGTTACCTTATTAAGCTTCCTATAAACTATACACATACGCATGGATCCATCTTTCTTCTTCACCAACAACATAGAAACTCCCTATGAAGACATAATCAGTCAAATAAAACCCTTACTATGAAGATCTTAAAGCTGAGAATTTATCTTTTTATTGTCGGAAGGTTCCATACAGTAAGGTGACATTGAAATAGATCAATTTCTAGGCTCTAGATTTATAGCAAACTCAATCTTATGGTTAAGGAGAATACAAGGCAGGTCAATATAAAACACATAAAAAAACTCACAAACTACAGCAACAGAGTTAAGTGATGAACTCTCCACATTAGTATCATAAATATAAGTTAGATAAGACTTACAACCCCTCAAAATAAGCTTCCTAGAATGAGCAAAATAAATAATATCCATAGGCTCGCAGTTAACAGCTTCATTCCTATAATTACCATTCAGGTTATCATTTCTATTTCTACTTATTTTTCCTATCATAGATTTCCTATAGATTCCCTAAGTCATTTATGATTTTTTTGTACTAAAAGTTTAGTTATTGAGTAGTTTGTTTAGTTGTTAGAGACAATTGTTTGTTTAGAAATCTTTGCTGGTTCTAAATGGCCATCAGAAAAACTTTAATAAAATAATCACGGTTATAAATTTTGACAGTGGTAGCAGGTCCAAAATATTTATTTTATGATAGGTAGATCTTTGGTTTGAGTCTCAATAAAGCCATGGTTGTTTCAACCTATTGGTCAAAAAGTTGGAAAATTAGAAATATGAGTGTGGGACACATATTAGACTGAAATGAAATTTGATGGAAAATATGAGTTTTCCATTAGATCATCTAATTTGGTATGATTACATTGTTTATTTTCTTATATTAAATTTGAATTAATCAAGAGGCCTTGGCAAAACCTTTGAAAAATTTCTAAGCTTTAGCTGATAACTGGTGTCGCTACGATTGCACCTCTTAGCTTGCGATCACACCTTTCTATGTAGAGAAGATAGTGAAATTTCACCTAGGTTTTTTGAGATCACCACTCTTGCTCCTAATTCTAGGGTAGGCAATTGCGTACCTTGATATGAGATTAGAACACATAATTACATGAAAGGGGTATAAATAGACCCCTGAGGTCATGAATTAGCCCATTTTCATCCATACCTTGAGAGAAAAAACACTAATTAATGTGATAATTAAAAATTGAGTCTTATTGGTGATTGGAAAGCTTGTTTAACATCTATTTTCATAATTATCATATGAATTAAGGTAACATACAACCTATTTTCTTGGTGAATTTTAATGATTTCTTAACTAAAACCCTAATTTCCTGAGGGCTTGATTTTATCACAAATTTAGCTTTGTTTCAGAACATTTTTTATGGTTTATGATTTCTTGATCATGTATGAACATTAGGTTTTCTTGGATGATTGGTGGCTATGAAGGTGGATGTGATAATTTCTTGGTTAATGGTGCTAGTTATAGGGAAGTGATCTAATACGCTTGGACAGTGTAGGCAAGAGCTTAAGTCTGGTTGACTTGTAATTAAGTTTGATTCTGTGTTCTTGGTGAGAAATTTTTCCTAAGGTTCTATAGGGCTGCTTTATTTTTTTATTTTTTTTTCTAGGGTCATTGTATGTGGTGTAACTAGTAAGTGTCGTGGAGTTGCAAGGTGGAGGAAGACCAGTTAGGTAACGAACAATGTTTCTAAAAATTGAGTCAAGGAGTGTGATGGCTTTAGTCTAAGGAGAAGATAGTAAAACAAGTAACCAGGTTAGGTTATCAGGTTTTAGTGGGTATGTCAATAAGTTGTGGAATAACTGTTCGAAGGGATACTACTCGACCCATTCTTATTTCAGTATTTTCAATCATTCCTATATTTATTCATGCTTTGCGTTTTGATTCCATGATCATGATTCATGTCCAGGCATGCCATAAAGAATCCTATCCTCACTTAGTTACCAAAATGTAGAGTTTTAGACCTTTCACCTATTGGAATCACATTTCATAGTTACAAATTCCCAATTATGTTAATGCAATGCATGACATATGTACAAGAGCTTTATGATATGTTCAACTGCTATTTTTAATGATTAGAATTAAGATTTATATCGTGCATGTCCCCGGGCCATATTTCTTTTATGGGTTTTTTATGTTAAATTATCTATTCCTCAAGCCTCAGTTGTGTGTCAAGTTATTCATAGCATCTATTCATGTGTTAGATCCTCATGCTCTAATCTTTTAGTTATCTTTCCTTACCCAAGATAATGGTGGTGAACAATTGTTTAGTCAAAATAGAGGAGACATTTCCTTATGAACGATAGAGGGTGGCATGCTTAATTTAGCTAGACGATAAGGTGAAGTAAGATTGAGGCTAAGTCTTTGATACATGTTATGGTTAGTTGAAGTTTAATGTATTATGATTGGGAAGATTGTGGTGTATTCATTTTGTGTAATTCCATGAGTTGGAAGGAATATTGGAGTAAAGCGTTTGTGTAGGACTTGATTAGCTAGGAGTATGTCAGGTGTACTTGAGGTGAGTGCATGGAAATCTTTCTTGATAAGAGGTGTATAGGGTATGAATATAGGCTTAAATATCGTGTTTGTGTGCATGTGGATGGGTGTCTTGCGCATCAGTAAATGGCTAGTACTTGGTGGATTGGCATGGTAGAAGTGGTAATGAGAATTACTCTTGAAGTGAAAGGTTGTAAGAATATAGATTTGTGGGAGCTCATGATTCATAATGGGGTTATGTGGAGAATCTTGTGGTTCTAGGTTAGGCATAAAGATGATAAGGGGGTTTGGTTCGAGGGGATATGAGTAGATGGAAGTATCAGTGTCATATGAGGATTGTAAGTTGAATCGATGAAGTATAGTATCAAAATAGTATAGTATAGTCAAGAGAGTATTTGAGAACTGTGGTTGAGTTTGAGCGTAAGGATTTGCCTTGCTTGAAGCTTAGCATTTTTATCCTGACTTATGATTCATAGGTTTAGGTTTCAAGTTATAGTATTATGGTAATTTTATGATCTCTTATTCAGATGTCTTGTTTAGATCTTGCCTAAAGTTCTTTGCTCCTTCAGACCAGTAGAAATCCTTGGGAGGGTCTTGAAGAAATCCTCTACTTAAGTATGAGTATCTAGTACAATTCAGTTTGCATAGCTAGCAACTCAGTTTTTAAAATTTGGCAGATAAGTTTCTATGGCCTTCCATATTTTTTCAAACTAGTCTGGTCTTACCACTCAAAGTTTCATAAGTACGGGCAATCCGATAAGTAGTTGCTCATACCAAAAAATCTAGGAATTCAGTTCAGTATGTGTATCAGGGATCAGTTTCTGATTTGGATATATAATTATGATTCAGTCTGTAAGCATTCATTTATCAATCTTTGTTTTACAAGTATTCTAGTTCAGACAATGTAATACCCATTCTGTAGTCTTATCCTTGTTTCTCATGACCTATACCTGGATAAATTATCTCTTTACCATCTATGAGTACGACTGCACCCTTGTAACATCAAGTGAATTCTAATCTCTAGTATGAGACCGCTTTTTAATATTGGAAAAAGGCAAATAAGCTCAAATTCAGTCGAGAATTATAGTTTTCCTCTATCTATTATTTTTTAGTCTTGGATCCGGCTGTATAACTACTCTAATCACAAGTTTATACATTCAATGAAGTACTTCAAAATTTAGAAAGATATAGAATCAGATAAGCAAGTTGTTTTAGCTGTGTGTCTTCAGTTTTCTCTATATTCTTGGCCAAAAAGAAACATTCAAGGACGAATGTTTCCAAGGGGGAGATATTGTAATACCCCGGTCATTTCTTAAGACTAAATCTATCTTTTGAGTGGCTATGGATGACTTCCAAATTTATTATTGTTTATCTCAAGCTGTATTTCCCTAAATTTTACTTTCTATCATGTGGAGAATTAGATAACCGTTCCATCGACATAAGATTCACCTGAATCGGATACTCGGTGAGGAAGTTAGAGCCATTTTGTAATTCCCCGAGACTCTAACCAATAGTGCAATCATGAATCAAGATCTTGAGAAATAAATTATAGTGCTTTGTTTGTTTTCTAATCTAGTATGATGTGTATTAAGGCCTAAAAGATGTCCTAATTATTGGGCGAATCAAAACATTCCTTATCGATTGAATTCTTGGAAAGGATATTGGTATAGTCAACTTCAAATATGCCTATATCTTATTATAAATAGAATTTTTGATCTCATGACCAATCAAAAGATAGATAATTTAATTATCTTTCTAACAATACTAATTTTGCCAAAATTTGATATCGGATCAAAGAGTTATACCCATTTTACTCCAGCATGTCAAGCTAGAAAATGGTGACGATGGTTCTGACGGGCTGTCACGTTTCTGACGCCATTTTTGACGATGTCATCACATTCTGACGACATTTTTGATGACATCATCAGCCCTGGGCAGAAAATCAAGAATTGGATCCCTTTTTGTGACGACCATTCATGACGGCCTATCATGAACTTGATGGCCTGTCACAGATGGCGTCAAGTATATTTTTCCAAAAACTCAAGGACATTTTTAGAAGGGTATTTTGGTCTTATCCGCTCATTTTTAGCCTCTATATATATACTAGGAGTGGAGAAAACCTTCATTATATCTCATTCTCTTCCAAGGAAAAGATCAAGAAACTAGGGTTTTCTTCTAAAATCCTAAATCAAATCTTCTCCAAGAAATTTAAGACTCTTCCGAAGATGTCACCAAGTTGTCTAAGAATCAATTTTTTCAAGTCAAAGGCATCAAGAAACTTAGCTCAAAAGTGTGAAGAAGAGTTCCCAATCAAGCTTGTTCATCTTAAATCCATAAGATTGAGTTGTTATAATGTGTCTTGATATTTCCTCAAAGTTATTGATGTTGCCATGACTAAATGAATTGATACATCCTGATGTTGAGAAAGATTATTTAATTTTGAGTCGAGTTAGGAATCCACAATTGTATATGATTTACCAATCAGATATATTATTATTTTGGTCTTCATAATAGACCCATGATTGATATTGATTAAGGTGGATTTCCTAACGTGTTTCGAGCTGAGTCTGGAAGGAGTATTTTGCACCGAACAAGAAATTTGGTAGTTCCCCAAAACTAGGTGCCACGGTAGGATTGATGTTTATAATTGTGGGCCAAAGGTCGACTGTGGGATTGTGATAGTGAAATTGAGGTTATACTCCCTGGCAAGAGTACGATGCTCCCACCAATATGGGGTCCTCTCCTTAAGAGGGAAATATATTGGACTCTATGCGACTTACATGGTGTAGTTATGTCAGTTATAAGAAACTCACAAGTCCATCATTGTCCAATTTTTCATTAGTTAACGAGTAACTCTAAGTCATGATTTAAAGAGTTTGAGTTGAGTATAATGATTTATGAGATTTATAATGCGTGTACTATTATTGATGATTTACACAGAATATATTTTAGTTAATTCGAGCGAAGAAATTTATTATCGTCAGCATACATGATTTTCATAATCATTTATGATATTATTTATAACGTTGCATTGCACCCCCACATACTCAGTACATTCCTTAAAGTACTGACCCGCATATATTTCTATATGCTACATTTTCTTATAATGTAGGTGCAAGTTGCAGCACAGATACCACATTCAGTCAGTCTGCTGCTCCCATTCAGTAGGTGACAAGTACTTTTGATTTGAGGGCTTGAGTTGGTTATACACTTTGAGAAGTATTGTATTTTTGTTATTTAGTCGTATTAAGCTTAGATAGTTGGTAGTCATGACCAGGCTATCTAAAGTCAGTACTAGTAGAGGCTTCATAGACAGTCAATAGAAGTTAATGTATTCAGTTTCAGTTTTGTTTGGTAAAAGTAGAGTTGTAATCTTGTATATTTCATGTTTATATTAATCAAGTTCAGAGAAATTCTATATTTTTTCTGATTTTATATAGATTTAAGCATTTTATCTAGTTGTTTACGAATTAAGCCAGTAAGAGGGTTAGCTTGGGGTCACTTGTGCCCCTAAGCACCGTGTGACGTCTTGGGACCCAAATTTTGGGGCATTACAGCCTAGTACCTCCTTCTTTTTTGTTTTGAAATCTTTCTATCCAATGAATTTTTAGGATGAATATCCTTTTAGTAGTGGATATTATATTGACCCTATTGGTCATTTTTCATACTTTTGCTTATTTTCGCCGTTAGAGCTTTCCCCTAACTGCCCAAGTCATTTATTACTTGTTGAGTGTGATAGTTTAGTTATTGGGTAATTCATTTGGTTTTTAGACCCAATTCCCTGATTAGAAGTTTTGCTGGTCCCAAATGTCCATCAAGCAAAAACATCAATAATATGATCTCTGATGTAGGTAAGGAAGACCTTTGGTTCGGGTCCCGATCACTCGAGCTTATTTTGATGATTGGTCAAAAAGTTGGACAATTTAAAATTAGGTGTGGGACCGACATTTTGTCAAAACACCCTCAGATTGAAAATAAAACTTTGCAATGGCATTCGGAACATCCAATTTAGTATTGTTATGTAGTTCATTTATGTATATTGTATTGCGGATGAATCCTGAGGCCTTGACGGAAACTGGGAGAACATTCCCAGTTTCTGCTAATAACTGGCGCCTCTATGCTCACACCTTTTAGTTGGAGATCGCACCTTTGTGTGTAGAGGAGATAGTGTGATTACACCTAGGATTGCGGTGATTCCCACTCATGCTCCTGATGCCAGGGTGTGCGATTCCATACCTGGATATGTGATTGCAATACCTGATTACCTGGAAAGGGTATAAATAGACCACTTAGATCACAAATTAGTAAATTTTTCATCCATACTTTGAGAGAAAAAGCCCTAATGAGTGTGATAACTCCATATTGAGTTTTGGTTATTGGAAAGCTTATTGAATATCTATTTTCGTGATTATCATATGAATTAAGGTATGATTCCACCCCTTTTCTTCGTGATGTTTAATGATTTCTTGATCAAAACACAAATAGCTTGACGGCATGATTTTATGACTATTTTTCTTGGTTTCACCCATTATTGAGGGTTATGATTTCTTGATCATGTATGAACATTTGGTTTTCCTCAAAAGCGTGATATCCATAAGTGAGACCCACAAGGGATTTTAATACTTCCTCTATCGTATTTTATGTGTCCTCATTTCCTTTTTGGTCCGTCCAAAAAAGAAAGTCACCTTTCCATTTTTTATAATTATATAATGACATCATTCCCATTTTATCCTTAGTGGGTCCCACTTGTTAAGAGAAGTCAACTAAAAATTAAACATTAAGAGGGGCAATTTTGTAAACTTTATAAAGTCATCACTTTTTTCATAAACTCTGTGCCCAGTCAAATGATGACATATAAAATGGGACGGAGGTAGTATCATTTTGGACCCAAAGCACAATGGTGCAATATGGGTATCGTTATTCACGTATTAATGAGTATATTGTTATTTTCATAGTTTGATGGAAATTTGGAATCGTTAAGTAAAGATGGATATTTGGTGAATGATTTAATGATTTACGGTTTGAAATTGAGATAGGATTCTATCTACTCTTCTTTGTAAGATGATGTGTGTCATATATTCCATGTGAATATGAATGTTAATAATGATTATGGATATGATAGCTTTATCTTTGTTTAAACCTTAAGAGTTTCACTGCACATTTTGGGACCAGGTCTATCAAGGTCAATCACAGGTAGTAAAATTGTAAATCAACCAGGAGCGCAACACAGTGAAGGAAATGTAAAGAACAACATATATAATGTGGAAAGCTACTTGTTCAAGGGAGTAAAACCCACGGCTTTCTCTCACAGTATCTAAAAAGTTCACTATAATTAACCTCATGATTACCAACTCAAACTAGAACCTCACTCTAGGCTCTTACTGCTTGTAATACCTCTACTACGAGCTCACCTTGACAACTCTTCCAAGACTAACTAAAAACTGATTAACTCTTAACTAGTAGGCAACCCTACCTAAGAACTCTTAAACCAAATGAAAATAGAATTACTCATACAGACTGAGTAATTCAGTTATAGACTCAAGCTAGACTCAAGAACATTTTCTATTTTAGCACACACAAGAAACAAAAACTTGAGCAATGTTGAAATTGAGCTTTTGCCTTTCTTTCTCTCTTCAGCTTTTCGTATTATCAAAAACTACTTGATAGAGAAGCATCCTTTTAATTTTATAGTTGAGTGATCATAAGGGTTAAAATGCAATTTGACAGGGTATCCTAAATAGTACAAGTAGCACCTGCGCAGTTGTTACACAAGAGGAAAAAACTATGCAAACACATGCTAGCTATACGGTAACCATGAACTTCTAGGGACCTGGTCCTTTTTAGTATCTTCTGCTCATCATCAAAGTAGGATACAACAATTTTACCTCTTTTAATGAGGCCAAACCATCCACAATTTTTTTAGCATCAATACACATTCATCACAGTTAATCAGTGTGATTGCCACTACTGAAGATCAATGTTCACCCTACCATGCAACACTAACACCAACGACGCTTACATCATCTGCTACTTTAGGACTTGGTCCATTGTTGTCAGTTGATATAAAAAAAGTTACTTCCCCCTACCACTATGCACCATCATTTCTTCCCCCTGTCAATATGTCATTGTGCCTTACCAATCACCACACATGTGAACTTGGTACCTAGCCCTTTCAATATGAAATCAATATTCCCCCTTTTGACATCATTGATAAGTGAAAATAGTAAACAAAGTGTAAAGATAAGTATAGATTACTTAACTTATGCGCACTGGGGCAACACTAACATGAAGTACAACTTTAATATAAAGAGAGAATAGATGAAGCATAAAAATATAAATTCATTGACTTTTATATGATCTGCACAATTACAATATATAAAATAATATAAAACCACTCTGAAAAAATCACAATAGAACTCAAACTAACCAGAGACTAAAAACTGACACGGGAAATTACATAATAGGAATCAGGTACATGGGATATTAGGAGAGAGGGATTTTAGAAACAACTCAATTCTGGCAGCCTCATCAATATGGTCATCTAACAAATTCTTGGTGAGGACCTTTACATCAACATTCAGTCCCTGAACTTGATCAGTCATTTCTAAGTATTGGCTTGGAGCTTTGCATTTTTTGTATCAAGTGTCTCAGTGGCAGCTAGTCCATCAGAAGCTAACTTCTAATTTTTCATCTTTAGATGCACTATCTCAACATCCTTAGCAGTTACCTTTATTCTCGTTTCCTCTATTTCCCTGCTTAATTTTTCTTGAGTATCCAACAACTCAAACACTTGACCCACTTTTCCATCCATGCCCTCCATGCAGTTATTCTACACTAGAGTTGTCAAACTAAATATTTTCTTCAATGTTCCTGGTGTTCCTCTTATTCCAACCATACTATAATGCTTAAACACTTTGTTCAATAAATATCTATATGGAATCCCATACTTTATTTCTTATTCATGAATTACCTTATGCATATGCTCTATTGTTAGAGAAGGTTGTCATATAAGTTAAAATTTACTCTCTAATTCAATCAAAAATAGGTCAACAATAGATGTTACAGTTCTCTTTTAAAATCTTGGCAATAGATCATTGTTAATGAATTCATATACCAGCTGATACTCATCAGTATTTTATTTTTAATTACAGTAATCAATGTTTGTCCCACTTTGAGGCATTGATCATAAACTTATTGAGGGTTGTTTTTTTTAACTATCCTCATACCTATAGCAGGTATATCCATGATCTTTCCTAGTGATTCTTCAACTAGTTTGATATGGTTTCCTTGCACCTGTATTGTTGGACATAGCCCATCTTCTGAGAAATTTATTAAGTATTCTCTAACTTTATTAATAATAATTGTTAGAGTTGATTCATCAAATAGGTGTAGCCAACATTTGTTCTTGACATACTTAACCAACTCTATAATCTGAGGCTTCCCATATATTTTGGGATCCAAGAATTTTTCTAACAAAAAATTTTGTGCTTTCAAGGTCTGAATCCTTCTTTCTCTAGAAATGACTTTTTTTTTCTTCCTCCGTCTTCATTCTTTTGGCTCATTACATGGCTTTTTCTTTTCATTGCTTATTCTCTTCTTAGGACTAGGTCCCTTAGTTCTCTACTTTTCATAGAAGCTATGTGTTTTTGTATGATCCCAATAGGTCCACCAGAATTTGTTTTAGAGGACCTGGTCCTCCCTACTATTTAAAATTCTTGTATTCCTTTCCAAGTTATAGAAATAACATCAGTATCAATGTTCTCAGATTTTTCAACATCTTCTTCAACCTCAACTATTTGGATATTTTCCTCCTCCTCTACAATAGATTTATCGAGTCTTCGACTTTAAGTGGTATAAGACTTACTCTCCTTCATCATATTAGTTGGCAATTTCATTTCAAGCCCCCTAGTAGAATAGGATCTAGACACTTTTGCTCTAGAATCAATCACATTCTCCTTTCCTTTACTGCCACCAATCTCTTTATAGACCAACTAAGAGGTTGTTTATCCTCATACTCTTTATCTTCCTCATTTAGAGGTAATAAAAATTCTACATCCTTTGTCGTATTTTTCTTTTCACCTTTAATTTGCTCTTTTGCACAAATTGAGCCTTTCTTGCAGTCATGTGCAAGTAGAAGCAAATTTTTAGCTACCCGGTTAAATCTACTGGTTGGATTAGTTTTTTTTCTAGGAATTCTTTTTCATAAAGTTGTGCAAATATACAGTTTGAATCATAAAAGGTAGGAGAATGAAGTACTTGTAAACTTTTTGAAACTTCAACACCTTTTAATTTGTCAAAGGGGACTAGAATTTGTGAAACATAAGAGGACTTTGGTTTTTATATGGACAGAGGTCCTTCTAATTAAAGAATCTCTTAATCAATTGGATAACCAAATCCTTTATTTAAGTCAACTCTCAAGGCTAACTTAGCAGGATTTTTACTAGAGCCTAGAGTTTCGACTAGAATGGTTTCACTAGGTGTTTCAAGAATTTCCTGATAAGGTATGGTGGGTACAAAATTTCTGATTCTTTAGGATGATGAGAAGATAATTCTTTCAAGGTGGTTGAAGAATATGGAATTTCAGCCTTTTTGAAATTTTTGGGAAGATGATAAAGGTCCAATTTAGATAAAGGATGGAAATGATTTAGTTGCATGCTTTGAGTAAATTAAGAGGAGAACAAAACAAAAGGATTAAATTTAATAAATAAGGAGGTGGCTGTTTGACATTTATAAGGTACTTTTTTGAATTGATACATCAGATTACAAAGGTGCGACTCTTCTCATTTTGATTAAATTGACAACTTTTGTTCATATATGAGAAGGTATGTGGCCTTTTAAAATAGAAATTTACTGAATTTTTAAGGTACATTATTTTGGTACAAACTTGAGAGATGGAACTAGGTCCCTCTCTTTCTTGTGTGAATTCTCAACTTATGTAAGCTTTAATTGTTTCTCCAAAGAAGTTTCCAAGGGTGTATAACAATAAATCTATTGTACTGAGTTAGAAAACCATGCACCTATTCTAACAACCATACTTGTCTCTTTATCATATCAACAATTGAGCAGAGATATTGATTCACATACCAGGTCAATTTCATCAATCCCTACTTTAACCTTTTAGCCTTAGCACACTCGTTTTTTGAAACTATCAAGAAATAAGCAAATAGTCGTGAGAACTAGGTTCCTATTTTTTGCTTCATTTAAACTACCTCAAGCTCCTTCTTCTGAGATAAATTCCTTTGGGAATAGGTCATTGAGAATTCTGACATGACCATTTCTTACTTGTCTTGTACTTGAGCTAGAATGAATAACTAGAGTTCTGAATTTACGTCACTCTCTTCTTAACCCTTCATCCTTTCACCTATTATCTTAAGAATTATCAATCTTTTGAGTAGAAATTATTCAATTTGTAAGCCTTCACTACCACAAAAAATCAATAGCTTTCCTTATTAATCAGAATCATCGTGCACGTCTTAACGTGAAAATTTCAGCTTTGTTTTGTCCGGGAATAGGTCCTTTGAAATCAACTATTTCTAAATGAGAGACTTCCACCTTGAGTTGTCTTGAGAGAGATAAAATCGTCCAAACTTTAATATTTAATCTTAGAATACATTTTATGGATATGCCATTCTTGACTGCAATCCAATTTTACTTACCTGGAATCATGATCACTTCTTAGATTTAGGAACCCATTTGAATTTGAGTTCCCAGTAGGGGTATAATGGTGTGATCAAATTCACTTGGGACCATATAGGTATATAATTCTTCATCAACTTTTTAATAAACTTAATACACTTAAGATGTGAATTTTCTTGCTAAATGTATTCAGTACTGCTCATTCTAGCCTTAAGCCAAAGCTGACACCTTTCCCTCAAATGTCCATCTCTTTAAAAATGAGGACATAGAGGTTTGTTAACCTTGTTCTGGAATCATGAGTAGCATTTCCATGAGACACTGTAGGTTGAGTTTTTCCATGATAACCAAGACCCTTTTTATTTTTAGCACCTTGGCTAGTTGTTAGAAAGGATTTGTGGAGAATTACTCTATTTAAGAGATTTGTTAAGATCTTTTCCTAGACGGACCATGTCCTTTTCTAAATCTTTATTCTTATGAAGTATATACATAAGATGATTTTGAGAGTCCTTCAATTTATATTCAAGTTTAATTTGAAAATTCTAAGTTTATTTCATCCCTTTACCATCTAAGTATTTATCTTCTCCAGTTTATTCATGCAACTCAGATTCTACTTTGGTGACCATTTCATCAATTTCCCATATTTGGACAATTAGAACTAACTGTTCTCAGTAGTTTGTTCACACACAGAGTCTATCAAGATAATTGCAAGCCTTTTTTATCTTCCTAGTAGAGTAGTTATCTTGGTTTTTCTTAATGTCAGGAAGAATTACCTCTTTTTCTTCTTCCTTTTTTGTGTTTGCCATGTATGCATACAAATAATCATGGATAACAAGACTGTCTTCCACTGCTAGCATAGACACATCTCCAGAATTCTTGTATTCATAAGATTCACTAGATAAATCTCCCTAAACTGCGAGAACTTTCTTTATTGTATAATCAGCAATAACCATCTATTTTGAATTTTTAGGGAAATATTCCCTGTTCTTCCCTTTTCACCACCAGTCTTGAGATACTACTGATAATCTAATTTGTACATTGGACAGTCCTTAATGAATTGCTCAGGAATTTTACATTTGTGACACTTTAATATTGCTTTCTCCTTTGCTGCTACTTCCTCTTATTTGTAACTGTCCACTCTTACTCATGGATTTGATAATCCTTTTTAGCAAATAAGCAACATCTATGTCCTCTTCTACTGAATAATGTTTTGATGTTTTCAATGCGGGATTTTTCCCTTTTTACTTCATTCTTCTCTAGCCCTTGCTGCTTCTTGAACTCATGGGTGTTTATATTTCTAATTAGTTCATCCATAGTGAGGGTTTTCAGATTTCTTGCCTCAGTTATAACATCCAATTTTCTTTCCTGGGACTTAGTAAGAATACCAAGAATATTTGTCACCTGCTTATTTAATGGAATTACATCTCCTAAGAAGTGAAACTCATTAGTGGTAGAAGTGAATCCTATATGCATTTCTTGGATTGTTTCTCCTTCTATTATGGTGAAGGTTTTATACTGAGTAGTCAGGATGTCTACTTTAGAATCGTTCATATCTATAGTAACTTCATGTGTAGTCCTCAAGCATCCCAGATCATCATGGCATTTTCATAGGTAGAAATCCTTATGTATTCATCAGGTCTGATGCCATAAACTTTTTCTTGGCGTTGTAGTTTTTCTCAACTTTCTTTATACCTTCATCATTGTACTACCTCCTGATATTGACAACTATTTTTGTAACTTCTCCTTCTTTGACTTCACTAACAGGAACATGAGGACCATCCAGAATTATGTCTATTATCTCATTATCCTCAACTATAATGAAGTTAGACATCTAGGTTTTCCATAACCCATTGTGTTGCAAATTAAATCTTGGTGCCCTAGTTGCAGATTGCCCTTCTTCACATTTGGGTAGAGCAACCATGCTTACCAAAACACTCTAGGTGTGAACCTTTTAATGTTTTCTTTCGTTGTTACCAATTGTTGAAACCTTGAGGGTTGCACCATATAGTAAGGGACAAGGTCCCTCAAGTTGAGTCATAGGTCCCTCAAGTTGAGTCATAGGCAATAAAGTAGTAAACCAACCAAGAACATAATATAGTGTAGGACATGTAAAAACCAACAGATATAATGTGGAAGCCTCCTTGCTCAAGGGATTAAAAAACATGGATTGCCCATACATGCACTTTAAAGTTCATTATAATCAATCTCTACATTACAAACTTGAACTTGAACCTAACTCTTTGCTACTCCTACTTATAATGCCATACTAGAATCTAACCTTTACAAATCTACAAAGACTCCCTCATAACTGGTTAACTTTAACTAATATCAAGCCTATGCAACTCTACCTAGACACTATCAAAGAAAAACAAAAGAGCATTACTCTTATACATTGAGTAATTAAGTTATAGACTCAACATGTACTCAAGAAGATTTGATATTTTAGCACACATAACAAATAAGAACTTGAGTAATGTCAAAATTGAGTTTTTTCCTTTCTTTATTTCTTCAGCTTTCTATATTTGTAAGAACTGCTTGATAGAGAAGAATTATTTTCCTGTTATAGTTGAGAGATTATAAGGGTTAAAATGCAATTAACCAGGTGTCCTCAATAGGACAAGCAACACTTGTGTAGTTTGTTACATAAAAGAACAAAACTATGCAGATGCATGCCAGCTGTATTGTACCCTTGAATATTCAGGGACCTGGTCCCTTGTAGTCATCTTCTCATTATCTAAATAAGCTACAAAAGTGTTAATTATTGAAGTATGGGGATTAGATGATAGTTTTGACATTTTAGGTGAAATGTTTATTACACTTTTAGAATCCTATTGTCTTCTCCCTAGATTGAACTAATTCATATAATGGACATCATATAATACTAGGTTTGGGATGTAAGATTGGACTATTTTTGTGATCTTGAAATCTTAATTTATGTGGAGTTGACTTGATTGCTTTAGGCTTAGGTGGAAGTCCTATGATTTATTCATCATTTATAGGTTAATTCAGATGCCTTAGCCTCGTTAGATGTATAAATTGTATAAATATGGAATTCGAGGCTTAGAAGTAGGTTCTTTCGGTCCACCTCAGTCCAAGACTTGTGTTAACTATTGTGGACTTATCTTAGCATGTTAGACATTGTTTCAACTTTTGAGCCTTTAGTATAATGTTACTTAGCAAATGGCCGAGTCATGAAGGTATTTCCTAGATTAATAATTACTGGCTCATAGTCATGATATTGTTATAGATGTAATATTTTGCCTATAGAGATGATATTTCTCATATATATGGTAATTGGCCTATAGATATGATACTCCTCCTAGTTATGATATATGACTTATAGATATAAGATGCCTTATACATGTGATATTCTTCATATTTATCATTTATGGCCTAGTGATATATAATTTCTCCTAAATGTGAAATGCCTCCAAGATGTGAGATGCTTATTGATATTATGCCTCCTAGATGAGAAACTATTATGAATATTCTATATGGCTTATAGATATGTTACACCTCCTAGTTATGCTATGGCTTATAGATATGAGATGGCTTTCAAATATGATTATTGATGTGACTTTCAGATATGTATGTCGCCCTATGGTCGTGATTATGATTTTGTAATTATTTCAGACACATTAATTTCCTAAAAGCTATTTTATGATATCGGTTTGACATCTAAAAAGTGTTTATCCATGTAAAGGATATAGTTGTAGTTTATGAACATATATATATTGATACTTATGGATCTATTCTTTTAACACTGGTGATGGAATACATGGATTTGGTACGTTCAAGATCATTTAAACAATACAAGATATGATTCTAGCTTGAATATGATTTATTAATTTTTTTTCCTAAATAAGGGTTAAATCCCACATTTCACTTTAAAAACAGATTTCTTCATAACAATAACTGCCTTTCTTGATGAATAACTTATATGTAAAAGAGGTTAATAATGATGTTCTAAAGATTTATTGAGAAAAATTTTAGACTATGATTTGATACAACTAATTACTTTTGTCGTGAGAGATTCTGACCTCTTTCTATACTTTTATGATAATTTAGTGTGAAATTCACTCTAGGCAATTGATTTATTAATATACACACTTTTATCCATGACTTTAGTTCATCCAATTTTTATATCTATATATACTTCTCTCCAATAGGTACGGGGGAAGATGCTATATTATTGATGTAAATTTTGGGTGAAATATTTTATTATTTATGTTATATATATGTGTTGATGATCTTGACGTTACTGATTTATACCCTACAAGGATGGAGGATGACTATAACAATATGTTTATATACACAGCAAGGCCGAATGACATTACAATGATATATTGATACCCAACAATGGCGGAGGATATTGTGATGTTGATATTGATACCCACCAAGGCTGGAGGATGATTATATTGATGTACCTATGGGTACATCTACAGGTTCATGTTTGTAAAGATCTATGTATGGAAACTATATCCCAACAAGGTTGGAGGATGATTACGATGATGATGGTTAAGATAGATATGGTTATGATGATTATATTGTGATATTGATTGTATACTTTGCATTCATTATTGCTTGGACGTTGCCTATCACCAGTATGCGCCTATATCTATCAGACCAATTGAGGCTTGTGGTGTGTTGTATATTGACTGAACCTTATATCGGCTAGATATTGGTTGCCCGAATTAGCCGACCGCTCGCGTTATCATGGATATTGCAATTTATATTCTTATGGTCATTGTTTTGGCTAATTGGTGATAAATTAGTTATTGATTCGGTATCAAGATTTTAGGTATGAGTTTGGTCTCTTCTACCTCACTCTTTCATTATTATGTATGGTTAACTCATGGTTAAACATGAAGATTAGAAACCCTGAGTATGTTAGCACTAAATCCTGCAAGGATTATGAGGTCTTAAAATAAAGATATGATGATTTATGTTGTGCTTCAAGTTGAACAAGTATACATTGATATGTATATCTAGCTATTTACAGCTATGTATTACCATATATCCCTTTTTTCCTTAATTTATTTGTAATGTATATTCAATTTTTGGCCTTGAATATTGTTATATAAATCCTTCACTTGCCCTCTATTCATATATAGTATAGGGATACACGGTGTAGAATTGAGATTCTTTAGTATGGATGGAATATGATAGCTCATCCTTAACATTTCCTTAGCCTTATCATGCTCGTTTAGTGGTTATTAGTTGAGTAGTTTCCCATACTATCTCACTATCATTATTATATGATAATTGGACACTCGGGTGTAGTTTCGATTTCCTTATATGTTATATGTATCAGTATTGTCTTTAAAAATCAGTTGGTAGTTGACTATTCACTACCACTATTAGATAATCATTCTATAACTTTACAAACTGTAGGGTCATGTAGATCAGCCATGTTTCAGAGACTTAGAATAGTCTCCTGACATTCAGAGTATTACTTATCTCCCTTTTATGTAATAGACTAGTCTCTATGTTGTATTTAGAGAAAACTTGTATTAGTGTAATTCCCTTAGTATTTCAGTTTTGTACTCTTATTTTTTAGGAGATATTGTACTGATGCCATCCGGTTTTAGGGCTATATTATGTATTTGATATTTTATTACAGCTATTCCAAATTCTTTACTTTATCTCTTTGGGCATTCCGTTACTAGCTGTTCCAACTTACGAATTTTGTTCGTCTACTAGTTGGTTATAGTACGTGCCATCATGACTTGAGAAATTGGGTTGTGACACTGCCACACTACTTGTGGTATACCAGGAATGGCTAAGGTAACAGTCTTAGCAAACGAATCCATGACCGCATGATAGTTGAATAACCAGTCCATGCCCAAAATCACTGAAAAATCCACCATATCAAGAACAAAAAGATCAACATGAGTACCAACATCACTAATAGTCATTAAAAAAAATCTGAACACCTGATCCCCTACTAATAAATCACACACAGGAGTAGATACAAGCAATGACTCATATAATAAATCCAAAGATAACTCTAACCATGGAGAATAATATGTAAAAACAAAAGAATAAGTGGATTCCAGATAAAATGAAGCAAGGCCTGACTTACTAGAATAACAACATTAAAAAACTCAACCTTCTGGTCAAGCAAGTACTATATACAACTAACCACGGCCACCACCTGCCTAGGATCCTGACCGGCTTCCTATCTAGACTGCCCGATAACCTCCTCGAGTATAGTGGAAATGAACTCTACAACCCTGAGAAATTCTAGCTAAGGTATGAATTGAACTAACAGGGGTTTCTTTTTCTATTCCTATATATATATGGGTCTGTGTAGCATTTCTACAATATCATTAT
Organism: Capsicum annuum; assembly: GCF_002878395.1. Classification (NCBI taxonomy): domain Eukaryota; kingdom Viridiplantae; phylum Streptophyta; class Magnoliopsida; order Solanales; family Solanaceae; genus Capsicum; species Capsicum annuum. The sequence continues at coordinate 129,571,743 of NC_061113.1, forward strand.
GATTAATTAATGAAAATTGGATATAAATTATTCTAGCCACTAAAGAAAACAAAAACTGGTCAAAAACATCAACAAGTGTATTTGACATATTATCCTTAGGCTGAGAAGTGTCCACATGAGTTTGTTGAGGTGTTTACATGGGCTTGTAGTCCTAAAATCTTCTCAACTTTTAGAATTCTTTCTCCCACACACCTCTCTTTCCCACATTTGCTAAGGAGGAAAAAATAATCTAAAATTTAGATAGAGACCTAAATTTCCAATAAAGATTCATTCCTAATCTTGCTTTGTTGCAGCAAGATAATTAGTCTTAGAGTAATAGAGAGAAGATAAAGTGGTAAAAACCACTCTTATTCTGTCACCGAGAAGTCAAACAACACTTTTTTGATCTTCAATCTTATGAATACCATTCATATACTTTTCTACATCCATGCATGGGGTTGGAATTGGAAAAGTAATTGAATCAAAGAATTGGATTCACTTTAACATTTGTCAACCCAGCCTATGGTAATAGTTTGGCAAAGGTAGCCCTCAATAACATACTAACTTACTCGGTAAATTAGCTAGCAAGAGGATAATTATCAGGAATTTAATTCCATGATTAACTATTTAATTGCTACTAAACGATAGTAACAGTATATTTGAACAAGGTACATACATCACACATATGGAAATAACCAAAAAACAACCAATAAATTTTTTTGTTTTGGCCTACTTTGTCCTTTATACGATAAAGTACATCAAGAAGCAACTAATTACAATAGAAGTGTCCAGGTCAGAATTTTTAGGTAGTTAGCCACTTTCTATGTAGGAAAATAGCTTAAGATGTACAATAACTCTGCTATTCTCTTTATGAAGTAGGGATTCAATAGAGCTTTATTCAAAGAACATTAACAACCACTTAGACTGATGTAATTGAGTTTTTATGTTTTAGATTCCATCTCTATTTTGGGATTTCAATTAGAAAAAATACTATTTGAATTCAAATCTCTGAACTAGTTCAGGTAGGAAAGAGGAAGTAATTCAGCTCGAATAAAGTGAGAGGGTTTAAAAAAAACTTGACCTATAAGGAGTGGGAGGGTGATCTGAGGAGACCCAGACTTTTGGTCTCTTCTCTATAGCAGGAGGTTTATTTTGTAGTAAAAGTGTGTTGGGGAGGCCAAGGAAAATGGATTGGATTGAGAGGTGAGGCTTATGCCACTTTTTTCTCAATAGGCTTCCCATCATTTTCAGTCTATTATAAATGAGACAAAACATGTAAAACCTAATGCATAAAATCATATGTAATAAGTACATATATATATGTCATATTCTATGAAAAGGGAAACAACGATTAGCATGCATTTTTTTAATTATTAACCTGGACTGTTTAGCTCGGTCATCCTAAATATACCCATAGGCTTTATGGGTTCAGCTTTCCCTACTGAAAGGGCCCCAATGTATGTAAGCCACACCTACGAGAGAGAATTTGAGAAGGCTAATTCCATCCATAAAATATGAACTGTGTCTCATGTACATAGTCACTGTGACCAAACCTCAAGTTGGCAAATAAAAGTTTCTTGTATCGTTCAGCCCGCGACCTCTACCTTCCAAGGCTTTGTTACACAATCCCGTTTAAGCCCATCTTAAAACCATTTACCAATTCCCAATAATTTACCAAGGAGTTTTTTAATTAGGGACTTCCCATAGGTATCGTCATACCAAAATTTTAGCTTTCAAGTCTATTCCTTTTATGCCTTATAATCCATTTGACCAAAGTTGACTTTAAATTTTCCAATAGAAATAAGACTATGGTCAGGAAGGCCTTTCCAAATAAATTTTAAAACTAAAAAAAAAACAATTCATGTTTCATTAACAAGATATGCAATGCCAGGATTTCAAGAATACTCAAACTATGATTCAAAATCATATTCATTATCAATTTCAAAAATAGGTTGAGGGCTCATAATTTTCAAACCTATATATAAGGCAAAATTATCAAAATTGGGGACTAACCGTGACCCTTAGTTTAATTACCTGTGCCATGCATCCCACAATTTTAAAAATCATAAATAAAGAATAATTGTACCACAATAAACCATGGAAAAAGATTTAAAGCAATCACATTCACAACACTCAACCCATTATCAAAACCTTGAATAATAACCAATTTTATGACATTAATAAAATGTAGTATAGGGAAAGAGATGCATACCTTAATTTCCAAGAAATTCAAAGAAAACCACACCCTTAGGACCTTTTGGAACCCTAGCCTTGAGTTAAAAAAAGGGAATTTAAGAGAGGATCGTTAAGAGTAATGATAATGACCTTAGTATATTTAAAACTGATAGAAATAGGTTCTTATAGTGCTTAAAAATTATTTATAGGTGAAAGAACCTCACTACCTCTCTTCATTTTTTAATTAAACAAATTAGACATAAAATAACACAAGTTCGTAGCATGAACCTTATTATATTGGTCCAGCCCTCGTGACACGGACCTTAGTGAGGAGGCTAAACTAAATGAAAAAGACCTATCACAGATATTATCTTTTGTGACACGGGGCTATCACGGAGGCTCACTGCTTGCATGACCTAAAACTACCTCGAACCCCATCTGAAAATTCCAAAACACTTTTGGGCTACCTTTTATACATCCTTAAATATAATTTTAGTGTAAATATAATATTTTAAGTAGGGGAAAAAATAAAAAGCCTAAAATTTTAGGGTGTTATATTTTGAAAGATTGATTTGAGGTTCGGGTACCACCAGTAGAGGATTACAACTTTTGTTATCTCATAGAAAGCTTTTTTGACTTTCTAATTATGAGTTGTTTGTTATATCTTTCGGATTGACCAATTCCCCCACTGCATTCATAGAGTTGATGAACTGAGTATTTCAATCATATTTTGACTCTTTTTCATTATATTTATTGATGATATCTTAGTTTATTCTAACATTAAGGTCGATCATGAGGACTATCTATGAATTATGCTTTTGATAATAAGGAATGAAAATTTGTATTCTAATTTCTCTAAGTTTGAGTTATGATTTGAGTTCATTTCTTTCTTGGGTCATAAAGTGATAAGAAAAGGTATGATGATCGATTTGACCAAGATTGTAGTGGTTCTGGATTGGGCTAGACCTACTTATCCTTCTAAGATTCAGAATTTTATTTGTTTAGTGGGATTTTATCAGTGCTTTATTGAGGTATTTTCACCTATATAGATCTATTGGGCAAGTTAACTTAGAAAAAGATTTCCTTTCCGTAGTTCGATGCTTGTGAGATGAGCTTTTAGAAGCTCAAGAAATTATTAGCTTCAACTGCCATCTTGACTTTTCCAAAGAAAGAAATATATTATATAATATTTTATGATGCTTCTAGTGTTGGGTTAGGTGTTGCATTAATTCAAGAGGGTAAGGTAATTGCTTATGATTCATTTTACTTGAAGCCCCATGAGAGAAATTACCCTACTCATGGTTTGGAGTTGAGCGAAGCTCTTTTTTCTTTTAAATTATGGAGGCACTACTTGTATGGAGTTTTCTGTGAGATTTTCTCAAAATAATCATAGCCTTCAGTAGTTTATTACCAAGCAAGATCTTAATATGAGGTAGCACTGTTGGCTTAAGTTTCTTAAGGATTACGACTTGCTTATTCTATATAATCTAGGAAAGGCTAATATGGTTATGGTTTCCTTGAGCTAGGTGTTTTCTATCATAGGTATCTTGGTGCATCTTTTGACCAGAAAGAGTCTTTTGTCCTTATAGTTTCAGTATATAGCTAACCAGATGGTTGGGCTTTATACTTTGACATCGGGGTATTTTTAGGAATACGTGGAGGATAGGTCTTCCTTGATGGAACAAATTTGGGCTCAAAAGTTTAATAATGTTGGGTTGAGAGTTATTCAGAATAAGGTGTTGAGTAGTAATACAAAGGAAGCCTCATTTGATCCAGACATTTTCTTCAGGATTTATTGCTGAGCCTATGTGCTGAGAGTAGGTGAATATATTAGATGGAGGAGGCTCACTTTTCAAAATAATCCATCAATCTAGTAGTGACTAAGATGAATCTTAATTTCTATTAACATTACTGATAGGGTGTTTATATTACATTTTTTGAAAACTTTTATGGAGGACATTGTTACCCTAGTTAATCTTAGTATGACATTTTATCCCTAGATCAATTGTCAGTTAGAGTGGACTATTCAAGTTTTGTAAGACAAGCTCAATGCTTATGTTATGGACTTTGGAGGTCAGTGGGAGTAGCATATAACTTTGATCGAGTTAATGTTTAATAATAGTTATCATTCCAGTATTGAGATGGCTCCTTTTGAGGCTTTGTATGATTGATGACATCGTTCTTCAATGGGATGGTTTGCGGTTTCTGAGGTTAGACCTTGAGGAACAAACATTCTTTGTGGGTCCTTGAATAGAGTTAGTGACATTTAGGATAGACTTGAAGTATGTCAGAGTAGGAAAAAGTGCTATCCAAATCTTAGACTTATGTCTTTAGATTCAATGTTCGTGATTGTTTCTTCATTTATGTATTACCCAAGAAGGATATGATAAGGCTTGGGAAGAGGGACAGTCTTAGTTCTGTGTATATTAGACCTTATGAGATCCTATGAATTGTTCGGACGTAGCTTATGAGTTAGCATTTCCCCAAGATTTATTAGTGGTTCATTGACCTTTTTCACATTTATATCCTTCATCAATACATTCAAAATGAGTCTCACATCATTCATTGGGTTTCAATTCAGTTAGATAAGCATTTATTTTTTGTTGAGGAGACTGTGTCCATTCTTGCCAGGAATGTTAGATAGTTGCATTCTAGAGTTATTCCTGTGGTAAAGGACCAGTGTAGACATAGGCATGTATATGAGTCTACTTGAGAGGTTTAATCCAATATGTGTAGAAGTTATCCCTAGATTTTCACTAATTTTGATATTTCTATTGCCTTTTGTTTTAGGACGAACTAGATTCTTAGTGGTGATTGATGCAACGACCTTATTTTTTGTGATTTGTATGAAATATTTATTTATTAGTGATTTGACCATTCTACCTCTCTCCTTGGTTGCATTGTAGTATTTCTGAGGTGATGGAATAATTGGCATGGTTCCCTATGCATTCAATGTTATTTGTGCAGGTTTTTTGTTTGAAGTGGTTCAGAAAACTTTATAGTTGACTTCGGTCAAAAATTATTAATATGTGCATCGGATGGCAAAATAAACTATGCCAATAAATCCAAAATATTAATTTTAGGTTAGTAACATGGTTGGTGTGGTTATACGGATTTTATATCACATTTCAACCCTCGGTTTAGAAAGTTGTGAAATTGGGTTTTAAGGGTCAATTTTGTGAAAACAACATCTTTTTGAAAACCTGCTATTGCATCTGAGTCCGGAGTATAGATTTTAGTGGGGTGGCATAATTCATTTGCGTTGTCTGAATTTTGGATGAATCTTGAGTGGTCCATTAAGACTGGTGCACTCATTTAAGCGATGCTTTGGTTGCTTAAGAGTCTAGGATTGACAGCCAAAGTGTGCCTAGGTGATAGCACGCTCCCTTAACTAATTCTTACTTAAGATATGGCCTGGTCAATTATGCGATACTGGCATGCCAGACGCCTATCGCTTAAGCAACAACCATGTTGTTTCTATAGTGAGCGGGATTTGCGTAAGTGATGCTTGATAGCTTAAGTGACTCGGTTTTCGCTAAGGCGATGCCTAGGTGAATTAAATCTCCTTTTTAAGATTTTTACACTAGTTTTTAGACTTGGAGCTTAAGGTTTGTGTTTTTGGGCATTTTCTTCAAGTTTTAAGCTGGGGTAAGCTCCAAATCCCTATTTCAATTATTTTTCTTTAATTTTTATCATTTAAATCATGTTTAAATGATAATGTTAAGGTGGAAATCAGGAATTTTTTCCTGGAATGCTCAAATTAGCATTTCTTTAATTCAAACCCCAACTCCAATCCATTTTTACTTATGTTTTCTCTTTTGAGTTCCTTTAATCTTTGAAAATATGTTTTGGACTAAAATTCTAGTGTTTACCCTTTTATTGAAAACCTATTTCAGGGTCCATTTTGACTTTGATTCAAAAGTGAACAATATTAGTGTCATTGGCATTTTCTTATGCATAGCTTTTTTATTTGTGTGTTTTAGCTAATTTTTGGTTTGTACATGAGGTGAAATTTTAGTGTTAACGACTTATTATAATGATATCAACATTCAAGGTAGGTTATGGATTAACTTTTTTAGACTGGGATGGGCAGTTAATATTAATACAAAAGCTTGTTATAGGTATGGGATGGTATCATGGAAAATGTATTTACGTGATGTGTGTGTTTGTGTGGGGACCTATGCGGATAATATTCGGTGGTTTGAAACATTATTTGCAATGTGTGATTGTGTGGGGTCTTGTATGATGTGGTTAGAATGGTATTGATATATGTATGCTTGATTGTACTCTTTTTGTTTGGAAAAAGACTCGATTTTTGGATTTGTGTGGCATCAATGATATTTTCTTGTATGTTTAACTTGATGGTTTATGGATTATATTGGATAATGAATGGTTGGTTGATTTGAGTGGATTTTTGGCTCACATGGTTTGTATATATTGCATATTCATATTTTGGTTTGTTGTGAGCATTATATCCTTATATCATATTCATTCATGAAATATATGTACCTCTATGGAAATACTGGCTTTTCTGACAAAAAATATGGCATCTTTAAAATCCCTCTACTAAAGTATGTGGCAAAGAGGGGTTATGGATACTGGTATTATAATTTTGTTGTATATGGGTTGATAAATCCCTCATATGTTGCACTTGGGAGAAAATTTTTGTAGGTGTATATGGAGGTTGTGCGACTACCTAATGCATCATATCCCAATATCATCATTGTCTTCACCATCATCATTATATTTATTGCATTTCATATTTATATATTGTGCTCATTCTATTTTATATTGTTGTCTTGATTTGATATCTATCTATGTGTATATCTTTCCTTACTTTATGGGTGATATCATTATACTTGTATTTCCATATCATATTTGCTTGTGGTATAAGTGAATATTGTATAACAATTAGTAGAGACGATGTGGGCTACCTTTTGGGACATTTTTTATTGGATGTGACATGCCTATAGTGTGTATTTTGTATGCTTTATTTTCTACTTTGCTCAGTAGCGTATGATACCGATTGAGTACAAGTGGACAGTACTCACCTATACAACTTCCTTTCAGTGTAGATCTTGGTACGAATGTGCCACACTATAGTTGATTCATGCAATACTTGGAGTCTATTTCTGGTAGCTTTCAATCTATGAATTTTGAGTTGACTTCTCTGTTTTCTTATATAGACTATGTCATATTGTATTCCAAGACAGAGTTTGTGCCCTTTTGGATATCCTATGTATATTTTGACTTTGAGTTGTATTAGCTGATTCTTACAATGTAACACTAGATTTTGGGATATTGTGTGGTATCTTTGGTTGTGTATCTCTGGTTTATGATGTATATGTGTCATTCGACTCTATTCAAAGAGTCTTTCCTTGTGGTTTGGTATTATCATTCATTTCATATCAGTTTCGGTGATTGGCTTACTTACCACGGCTTGTCGCGATAAGCTCCATCAAGACCCTGTGTTTTTGGGTTGTGACATTTATAGATGCATACGTTTTCATTGTTTCGTTACCGGTTATGATATGCATACATTTATACACATATTTTTTGGTATGACTCTAAGCAAAAATATTGTTTACTACTATTTTTTAAAAAAAAAAAGGATTTACTCCTACTTTCCACTCTTAAATTGGTTTTTAATAAAGAAGGATGAGTCTTCTAAACTAATGTGCACAATTTTGAAAAATCTTACTAGAGTATATTTTGATTCATTCTTGATCTACTTATTTATCATCAATTAATTATTTTGGTTGACAAAGATTCTGATCCTTTAGATCCTTCTCTATCATTTTAGTCTCAATTTTTTTGCAGTACTCATTACAGTCTTTCTTATATTTGTAACAATTATACAGCATATTTAGTATTATCGATATCCAAATTTTTTGTGCAAGACCATTCAATATATTTGAAGATATCCCATAGTTTGTGTCTTTCAAGATGGCGAGTCAAAGGTGGCGTATATAATTATCGCGATATGCCACTCAGTGTGTATGGTAATATTTGATTTATTGTTCATTCATTCATCTACCTTACCATTCACTAGTATAATTTTTTGGTGTATGTACCTACCGGTCTTATGCGGAGATAGTAACAGGTCATGTTTTTTGTTAAATAAGTAATTACTTGCACCGCTGGGCTTATGATTGTCTAATTAATTTATTATTTTCTTGAGCTTATCTGATTGTATTTCTATTTGCTTATTGTTGTTTAAAGGTAAAATTCTTATTGATTTGCATAAAAGGTCATAGGTACGCTTTGGAGTTCCTTTGCCCTTTGATATTATGAGCCTCATTGTACATTACGTTTCGATTATTATTATTTTGGCTAAAATGTTCTGACTGTGATACTTGTTCCTCCATTCTTACTTATGATCCTGATGTTAATTAGGATGTTAGGCTAGCTCCCTCAAGTTGGTACATGTGTGTTTATCTACGTGTTTAGTATATTTGTATATCCCTGATGAGTGGTAAATTTACAACTCATTTGCACTCAACATTTGAGCATAGTACCATGTTTTGAATGAATAAGTGCAACATACTTGTGATTAAATGCGCTAATATCCTCATTTTTCAGGCATATAGGTTATGAGATGGAAAGATGTGCAATTGAGCTGAAAAGGATCATAAGGGATAAAAAAGTGTAGTCGGAAGACCTAAAGTAGAAAATAAGCCTCAGTTACCGCGATCAGGACCTAAGGGCCACAATCACGGTTAGTCAAGACAAGTCAACACACTGCGATCACAATTTTTAACCAGAGTCGCGGTAGCCGCAATCACAGACAAGTGTCACCAATCATGTCGAAGTTAAAAAATGTACAAGGGCAAAGATGAAAATACACATAGATGTTCCCGTATTTTCCCTTAAGAGGCTCAAACTCTATGCAAAGGAGGACATCTGACTTTTGTGGAAATTCTTCCACCACTTAGTTTCCAATTTTGAGAAGACAATTATTGTATTTATTTTGGGTGAAGAATACATTGGAGTAGCTTCTGAGGAAAGGATTAGCTAACTCCCATTGAATATTTGTTGAAGTTAAATGTTTGAAGAAACATTCACTTAGTAATTCATAAATCTAATCAATGGAGATTATTGTGTATATCTTGCTTGTTACTCTTATGTGTAGATAGTTCTTCCATTTGGGATTATGCTAGAATAGGGTGCAATTGTGTATGGGTTGTGATTCATTTGTGCATATAATAGCTTGTTGATGATGGGTTCTACTAATGCTCAACAAAATTGATTGGGATTTATGCGTGAAAGCCCAAAATACCCAAATGAGTTTGTGGAAGAAAATCCCAAGCTCTTGATAGCTTAAACCACCTTGAATGAGGGATTTGGGTGAAATTTTGGAACCCTCATCATAATTGTAAGAGGGATATGGGAACCAAGGCAATAGCAGACGATTTATGGGCTTAGTTTCTAAATTTCACTATCTTAGTCGTAAGGGTGATTATGAGATTGTCTATACCTTGGGTATCATCCTTGAAATAGGGGAACCTAATTTGGGTATTGGGTGGATTTAATTGACACACTTGTTTGGTACTCGAAAGGGTCTATGAGTGACATCCTTGAGACTATGTTGACAAACTAGTCTTAAGGTCTTTAAACCTAGCCTACCACATAATCAACGAGTAGAATTTGTACCAAATTATAATATTCCCAAGCATAACTTTCCCCAGGAAAGAATAATCCCTAGATCTATGCCTGATTGATTATACTATAATTATTCGTAGCCCCAAATTAGTCCTTTAAAAGACCATAAATAAACTCTAGCTTTGATAATCACTCAAACACCCCAATTTTTATATATTTGTATTCTAGGTTTGAATTTAGCAAGTTTCCTTTATTCTGAGCTAAGTCAATTGCCACTCATATTCTTCTGCGTGGATTCTACCCTGACTCAAAGTTGGTTAAATATACTGATGATGAATTCTTTTACTTAAATTGACATGTAAGTTGAGTGTTATAAAAATGGTGTCCTTACTGGGGAATAATTTCGTGTATTGAGTTAGTTTGAAATTTTAGCTTACTTGTAAATATTTGTTTGCGATTCTCTTTCATTTACTTTATGTTAAGTAGATTTTTGTTTCTTTTTAATTTTCTTTATGGTATCTTGGGATAACCATGATTTTGGTTGTTGGAAATACCATACTAACGATCAATATCCATCTTGTGACATACCTTACTTTTGGAGAGAATATAGATATGCCCCCCGTGGAGAGATAGAATCATTATCTCGGTCTTATTAGGAGTATGATTATTCTTTATGCAATGGTCGTGATGGAAATTGGAGTGATTGTCCAAATTCTCCCTCCCCTAATTATGCTAACCGAAATGCTACTTCTTGATATTAATTTGGTAGGTCTTATGATGAAGTCAAGGAAGAACAACATTCCAGTTATAATAGTTTTGAAGCAATGCTTCAAACTATTTTGGAATGAGTAATTACAACAGGGGAGAATGTGCAACACATGTATCAATCCTATAAAGAATTTGGAAAGGAGATTGCCAAGATAGAGGAAATGGGCAACGGATAAATCTTATAAATACCATCACCTTGCCCAATTCTAATGAGGAGGTTAATCAAGAAGAGAAACCAAGCTACGTGGTTAATGATGTTCTTGGTAGTAAATAATCCTTGATAATTTACCAACCAACCGAACCAAACAGAGTGGAAGATGCCGAAATTAAAGAATTGGCACTAGAGTCAAAGGAAAAACCAAGAAAATCTCTTATGATGACTGTAGTCCGTTTGGGGGTAAAGAAGCTAATAAGGATGCAATTACAAAATTAAGGCATAAGCCTCACTCAAATCATTTTTCAGCATTGTTCTTAGAGGATATGATAGTCCATCCACCTAAGCAAATAAAGGATTATGGGAAAAAGGGGCACCATCTCTGCATTTTGGAGTTTGACATTCCAAAAGAGCACATAGGAGCCCTACACTTGAAGGACAAGAAGCTAAATTTCCGACATTCAATTGGTAGCCTATCGATGTTCCCACCATTACCTAAGGAGCTATATCAAATGTTTGATGTTAAATTGGAAAAAAGGTTCAAATCTTCAAAGTGCCGAGATAGAAGCTCCATCACAATGTATTCCTTTCTACATTGTTTAATCTTGGAAGATCTGTATCTTATGTCCCTCTGTCACTCAATTCATGGTGAGAAAAATTTAAAACGGAGATTCACATATTCTATGTGGAAATATAAGTGATAGTTTGAAAGATGTCTTACCACAAAAGATAGGAAACAGCCCATCACGCCACAAAAATGTCACGTATCCTTTTATTTATGAATGGCAGAGTAGATTTTATTTTTGTTTAAGCATAATCCATGAAATTGTGGTGCCAAGAGGTATGTTGACTGAAATTAAGAAAAGATAAAGTGGGAAATTATGGTGTTTTGGACAGAATAAAGAAATGTAAAGGACCTAAAAATTGGCTAAGGTAAAACGATCACGGCCTGTGCAACCATGATTGCGGTATCCGAGTGCCCATGATCGCTAAACTCTGACCATGATCATGGTCAATTTATTTTGAGAAGCCATCCAACTGCCCTGTCCTCCCCACACTTTTTTCATTATTTTTCTTTCAAAATTGAACCCAAAAGTTAAAAAATTTAGCATACTCGAGCTTCTCAATGCATCCTCATTCATCCTACACTAAGGTATGTCACCTAATTCCCTCGAATTGAGTATTTTTGTGGCCTAAAACTTGTGCTTTGGGACTAGGAATGATTTTCTATTTTCAATACTTAATCGATATAGTAATGGACTTATTTTTGGGGTAGGTTGTTGTAGTCGGTGTATACATCGACAAAAAAGCCTTGAGTACCTGGATTTGGGCAAAAAAGGATAGAATTCATTGTACACCATTTGTTTGATTAAATACCTCAATGAATTATGTGTTAGTCTCTTTAAGTTTTAAGGGCATAATCTCGCATTCAAAGTTTAAGTTTCATGAGCATGATGACTATTTGGTTAGTTGGAACACAAATTTGGTTGAAAATTGATGTTTGGTGCTATTACATAGTTGGTCAAAATGGTCTCAAATACAGCAATTACGGTCACCGGGACAACAATTATGGTAAAGCGTCCGCGATCGCCATAACTGAGACAAGTTTCTAGCTTAGACCCAAAAATCTGCATAGCCATTTGTCACCCCAATATCCATTATGACATCACAACATGAGCTTATCTGATTAATCTAGCATAGCTTTGGTGTGAAAATTCTAATAATGGTCATTGTTATGTTGATCACAAATATTTGGCCGCAAAAGTGTGAGACTTTCATGATACAAGATTCATGGCTGTAGAATGCCACAACCTCTAATATAGTAATTTGCCAAAGACCAAGTTACTCTCAGAAAGGGCTACTTTCTTAGACAAAGTGGAGGATAATCTCATGCTATTCCATGCTAGGCTTACTGTTACTGAGTGGATGTGATTTTCCCTGGACCCTTGCTTTTCTAAAGAGCAATAGGTGCATAAGTTATACACTAACCTTAGAGTAGACTCTATAACAAACCTAGTAATGGAAATTGAGGGAAATGATGTCCCCTTCAGAGTAGAGCAGATAGATTAAATATATATATGCTCCCAGATGTAGGCATGGCTTAGTTCCAGGAAAAAGGGAATGAGCCAAGGACCTGGTTGGCAAAAAAATTACGCCCTGGAAAAGAAGTTCCCTAGGCCCCAATCAGAAGAACTATCACTGTGAATGACTTCATAGCAGAGGACAAGCTTTGTTTTACTATTATTTTTGTGCAGATTATCATCGTGCAAACATATGACTGTTGTCGCAGACTTGCAAGCTAGGATGGTAGGTTGTATCCTATTTGGCATAACTCTGGACATTGGCCAAATTGAGTTTTAGAGTTGAGGCACTTCAAGAATTAGGGGGTAAACTTTTTCTCTTTCCTTTACTAATTACTAAGTTATTCAGGAGGGATGAAGTAGAGGAATATATTGTAGACACCTGGGCGCATCCAGGCCCCTACCTCTTTCCACTTAAAATTTGAGGTGAGGGTACACCTGGTCAGAGCAAAAAGGGAAATTCCAACTTTGGAAAGTCAACCCAGGAGGACACATATACTTGTAGACATTCTTTTGCAATCCCCATTTAGGAGATCTCAGTGGAGATGCGGATGGTAAAGGAGTTAGTCTCTAGATTGCCTAAGGGAACAAAAGAGTCCTCCACTTCTCAGCACTCATATGTAGCTTAGTCAGAATATGAAGTATACTTAAAGAATAATAAGAAACAAGAAGTCACTATTTCCAGATTAGAGAGAGCCTATTGAACTTATGCAAACTCACACAGGGACCTTAGGAAGTTGCACAAAAAGATACTGAAGAGAGAGAATAAGAGAGATAAATTCTTCACTATGATATGGAGAGAGGCTAATGGAATCTTCAAGATTCTGAAACCTAAGGAGCGACTAACTTCACCGAGGATGGACAGTGATGATGAGGCCCCAACCGAGTGGTCCAGTGTGGATGATGATAGAGCTGATGCAGAGTCTGAGGGAGATAGCAGCCTATGATCCAGATAAAGGGAGAACACTTTTTCCCTTCTAGCATTACATCATTATGCAGTGACGACACTGCAAGTTGTTAGTTGGTGGATGTTTTCCCTATGTTTGCATGTTATGTTGTTGGTTTTTAGACATTTTTGGATGTGATATGTTTTTTATATGTGGATGCTTTATGTTTACTTTGATATTTTTTATTTTTCTTTTGGACTGTGATTTTCGGGTACTCTGATTGTGCCCACATTTCATAACTTAGTCATTGTGTTTTTTATTTTAGATTTTCTTCTTTACTTTAGTTTTATTTTCAATCAGGGTTATGTCTGACGAGATTTTCTCTATGATAGATTGATTGGCGTCTTTCTTAAGGGAAACACATCGTGATTAGATTTTTTAGCCATGGATGCAGGGGAAGTTTGAGTACTCCTGCCATCGAAATCAGAAATGCAACGCAAGTCTGAGTACCTGTGGCATTGTAGATTTGGGATTATATTTATACCAATGGCAAATATTGAGTAGTCATATGGTTGGTCTGCCCATATGAAAGCCACAATGAGAGGCAAAGGCTTGTGTTGTTTCCTTGGTTAGCAAATTATGTATGGTGCAAATGCAGTAGAAAACAACCTCTTCTGTCCAAAATTTTTCAAAAAAATCAAGGGTATGGATGTGATCAACCTTGTAACAAAACTTTTTTCTCTTTTTGTGACTCCAACAATTTTTGCTTATGAAAATTGATAGATACACCCCTTAGCAAGGTTTCATGCAATGTGCAATGAGTTGTATCAATATCATGTTTACTCGGGTCATCTAGAACTTGCCCCATTAGTCTCTCAAAGCAAAATTTTGATTGTATTTGGTTGGTTGGATGATCTTAGGCCATCTTTGTGACATTTGAAGTCCACTTAGCTTAAAAAGACTATCTTTGTATAGAATTTATCCCTAGTCAGCCACTTTGAGCCTTTGGACTTTTACTTTGCAAACACATTACAACGCCATGAGCCATTCCATTTTATCCCTCTTTTTAACCATACCCTCTTTGAACTTTAAAATATAACTTGACGTTAAAAGCCTATATTGGTGGTGGTAAGGATTGAAGGAAGTAAATTTGGGCCACATAGTTGTAAGTGAATTTCTATGAGCTTAAGCATTAAGAGAAAATTAATAAGAAAAATAAAGGACCAAACAAAGGAAAGAATTGCTTGATATTTTCAATTAAAAAGGAAATAAAAGAAAAGGGGTGATCCAAGGTAATAAAAGTAGGCATTTGTAAAAGAAAAAAAGAAGTGGCCCATAGACAAGAGGGATTAAATACTGTGAGGTAGATGTTCAATAAGGGTATATCTTTATTGTTCCTAAATGATATCCTAACCTACCCTAAACCTATGTTAAAAGCTCAAAAAGCCTTTTGAGATCTCTAATAATTTACTTTCATTGTAGCGGTGATGAAAAATAAGGGAAAGCCTATGGTATGACACTTGTTAGCATAGACAATTCTTATGAGGGAGAGAGTTCTGCACTTAGATTCCTCTTCACGACCCGAACTAGGGCCTGGCCGTGATGAGCATTTCGAACCATGGAGACCCGAAACACCCTTATCTATTTGGTAATCATGCACCTAATTCATATGATCAAAGCAATGCGGAAAAACATAATAATTCAGAAACATAGTCATAAATATGAAAAGAGACAATAACGGGAAAAAAAGGTTCCCTCAACATCAATTATCCTCTGAACAACTGTCTGAGAAAATCTCTAACAAATGAATGAAACAATATCTATCTGAAAACTGGGACAAGGCCCCCAAAAGACCCAAAAACTAAATATAAGATAAAAGGACTGCAGGACATAAGACCTTCCGAAACATAGAAGGCTCACCATTTGTCTCTACAGCTCTGTCTGAAATTTCTACTGATTCTCTTGACCCCTAGACTGGGCCTCTGAACTTGAGAGATTAGAGAAGGGAGGGGGTCAGCACAAAAGTACTGGCACACAGAGATATCAAAACAAAATATAATATTTTAACAAAGTATAGTTGAGAGCCATTATAAAGCAATTTCGTATCAAATCATTTCAAAGCACATGGGTGTAATGCAATAGTTTTTCTCAAAAATAATGAAAGGCAACTGAGCTAGGTGGAATACCCTACATAATTTACACCAACTGTCAAACCTCAGTTTTCGTAGAGATTAGAGTATAAGTGAGGGAGAGACACTCAAGACCACACAGCATGGTGTCTCGACCCAATGGTAGTGCCCAAGATCACTTGGCTCGGGCTCCTACCTATAGTCCCAATTTGGGAATGACATGAAGTCAAGTACACAGATCGCTTAGCCTGGTACCAATATTCTGTGTCGGCAAACAAGTTATTCTAGAGATGAGCCCTTGTGTCTCAAACGCCTTCTTCGGGCATCCACCTTTCTCATATAAAATCAATGCATTCAAATTTCATTTAATTCAATCATGTATCGTATTCTGTAAGTTATCGTCATACCCAACTTACAAGACATCAATATCACATCCACATATGCATAATCATGTAAAAACCAAGGTGCTTCATCATTTACAAGTGACGAACAATATTTATTTCAAATTTATGCTCTCTTTTGTTAATCACAATATCATATGGAGTATCGAAACATTATCATGGGAATTTGAAAATAATTTATCATTTATATTTATCAATTTCGGTGGAAAATCTCAAATCAGATATGCATGGTTTCAACCATTGAAGTATATGGGCAAACAATTCCCATTACATAAAGAACATGACTTAAAAATCATATTGAAAGCAAGATATTAACATTTGATTGAAAATCTCCATTTAAAAGCATGCATGTTCATAAAGACTACACCCATGAGATTTTTGGATGACCCCACATTCCTCTATTTCCGAAGATTCTAGATGTTTCTTGAAGCTTGTGGATTGGTGATTCCAAATATGTAATTATCTTCGAAAACCTATGGTTGAATCTTGAACTATTTGGATTTTTATTTTGAAACCATAAGGAGAGTTCTTGAGCAATTTTGGGGAAAGTATGTGTATTATGGTGTTTGAGGGATTAAATCCCATGTTGGTGGTATATATAGGGGTGGAGGATGACCACAATACCCCTAAGGAACAATTAAGGTCAAATCTGTCCCTCAGTTGACAGTTTGGTAGGTTGGAGTAAATCGATTATAACATTTTACTTATATACTCAAATTGGATGAAACCAACTGCATTTGAAAGGGGACTCAAAGAGATTTTGTTTGATATATTATACCTCACACATTTCATTATATATAGGGAGTTATTATCGTTTGAAATTGACCCTGAAATGCTGAAAACTGGGCAATAGGCTATGCGTTTTGCTACTGTTTTGAAATCCAAATGCAGCCTTATGCATTCCAAAAAATTCCTAATATTATCCAAGATGTAATATGAGCTAGCCTGATCATAACGGAACTTGAAAATCTAAAAACGGATGTCGGGAAGGTTTAAAAGTTGTATCCCGAAGATTGCCAGCTAAAATGACTCTAAGTCCTCATTACATTAGAAAAATTTTCAAGTTTTTAAGTCTAAGGGCATTCTATTAAAGGCTAATCCATGCACAACTTTTACGAGGTATTACATTATCTCCTCCTTGGGATCATTCGTCCTCGAATGATAGGTAGGAACTTTTTGAAGCCTTAAATATATGGAATAACGCGGACACGACATGTTCTCTAATAAAAAATACACTGATCTAAAACATGACCATATGGTTGGAACTACTAAATTCTGAATTCTTATATCGGACATGCATATCTAATGCATGGAATACACGACTGAAGCTATTCATAAGCTGAATTCTCATAATGAACATGCATATCTGATGCATGGATCTTTGATTGAGTTGTTCTCATGAACACAGGACTAAATACACTGATAAGTTGACCTTTTTCTATTGAACATTCATTTCTAATGCTCATATATCTGACTGGACTATCGTATGAATGTATGACTGATTGCTCAATGATAACTAGCGCGGATTGTAATAAGAATCTATGCATGCAATTGAATGAGGTATCTCCCCCTTGGGATCCTATGTCCCTCTATGAATGCTCAATTCACTAAGATATTCGGGGAACTGAGGCGATGCACAGGGCACCTACGAATTGAATCATAATTGAACCCCTAGAATCTGAATCGAATGCATGACGCATGAACTAATCTATACTCGCAATTACTAGTATACCCTATCTTGGAATAGTAGCATGTCTGATATTTCGGGTAGCATGAATAAATGAAAAGATGAGAAAATAAGCCATGCGAACCTGCTTGTTAAACTAACTTACTGACTGAATTATGCTGGACCTTTATACTTAACTGGAGTATTCTCTTCAACACTCTCTCTAAGGAAGTTCTAGAAGTAATAGGGAGCCACGAATCTTGGGTATGGATTACACAAGACACCCACTAAGGAATCATCACAATGACACCACTCTATAGTCTGGAATATAGACATATAACTCCTAAATTAGGATAGAATTACCAGACCTTTGGCAACACAACTTCTTACTTTCAAGCTTAGCACACTTCTCGAATATCCCTTAACTATATTATTCCTTATAAATATCATATTCATTCAATTCAGCTTAAAATTCTCATATGAGCATTGATAATTTTTTTTTCTACTAATGTCTAAATTAGCTTAATCCTTACACCGCGATCAGGCCTAACTCTAAATCACAAAAATACAACATGCTATACCATGCTATTATTCTAAACCATATGATTCCACCTTCTATACCTCTTTTAAAAATCACATCCTAAGCATAACATGTCTTACCACTTCAATAACTACTCTGATCTCTTAATATGAAGTTGCTAATGCATATGGCGACCTTTCACTACAATCCCAAAACGTCATTCAAGCCTAATTTATAACCACATGTTAACTTCAAGGCAAACACCTATAAATATATACTTCCCATAGTTTCTAAACTATTATCAATATAACTCCCACGCGCTATCCTAAAAACATACACAGACAAACTTTTCCACTAACCATCAGATATATCAATGACTTGGCCCCAAATAATACTTTATACTTATGGCAGTATATAAACACACATACTATGATATTCCATCAACAAGAACATTTAATCATCACCACTATCATCTCATAGGGCGGGTCACAAAAAGCTTAAAACATAAGACCCTGAAACATGAAAAGATTTTTATACGGGACTAATCACACTATAAAGAGTGAGTGCATGTGTCATGAGTTGCATGACCTCAACTAGAGTTCATAACATAAGGAATGTGATTCCGACTACTTGAATGAACTAGAACAATTATCTTGGAAATGGAAGAGTACGTGACTCTCAATCATATACAGGAATCATGAACTACTATCACAGAACTGGATCGTAAGTCATGAGTAAGCATCCGAATAACAAAAAAAATACTGAGAAAGGAATAGGTTGAGATTCACCCTCACTTTCTGATGTTCTAAATCATACTGCATCATTACTAGAATCTGAGAGCCTTACTTAGTCATTCGTTTTATTATCTCCCCCTTAGCTTCATGTCATCATCTAGAGATTGAGAGATCCCTTACCAGATTCTAACTGAACTACACTTACTGCACTCTAGGGTCTGAAAAAAAATGACAATACATGCATATCATAGACTTAACCTGAATGAATACCTTCTGGGATACACTCTATCTTTCCATAGCCACCAATAGTCATAGTATGGTGCTACACACTTATTTCTATCGGTTCAACCTTCAAAACTCAAACATAGATTCTAACACTTAACATGGCTATTTAGATCACCATATACCATCTAACTAGTCTTTCTTCACTTAACAATTCAATGGTACCACTAGCAACACAAATTATGTAATAGTTTTAGAAAAATATGCCGCAACCTCATATCACCATGGCATACTTCTACACCATACCTACAACATTATACTTTATTACGAATCAATTTAAACTTAAGCCATTTCATACACCGTTCAAGCCTATTAGACCACTTTTATATAACTAACATCATTGATCAAGAAATCATCACATCTACCTTTATGAATTTCAATTGTTCAAACGTAATGTCTAGTGCTAAACATGATTTTACAATCCAACCTTACGCATGATTCTCACTTGGAAACTACGAAATAAATATCAAGAAACACTGGTACAGTAGAACTTCATAACAACAATAATCGACCTTGACCTTACGGTCTTCCATATCATAACTCATTAGCACGCACTATTTCAACACATCAAGCCTACTAATATTTATTCCCACAAACATACATCGTTAATCTCATGCCACTATTCTTACATCCACATCCTACATTAGTTTTAATCCAATTGTCTAGCATCAATCATCTACCACCAATGATTAAGGCAACATAATATACTAATCCATCAAATTAGAACATTCTATCCTAAATACTTCAAAATCTGCTACATAGCTTCTCATAAGTAGTACTAGTTTACAACTACCAACAAAAGAAGTTCAAGGGGTAAGGTCACATAATAGACATGATCAACCTTAATCCTATATTATAACCCCATACAATCTTTTCTACTTATACGGATTTCTCACCTCATACTTACTCTCTCAATCATACATTTAGACTGCCTTCAAATTCCTTAAACAACCATGAGTCTATAATCATAACTTACTCGCTAATATAGCCAATTTCACAATCAAGCAACCAGCACATCACCCTGACTAACAACTCCTTCTCTACCTTATACTAAACTAACTCCCAAGGACGAATTACCTCTTTAACAACTCAATCTCATGCAAACAGATTCAGCCATACATATACTAAACAAATGAAAGAACAACAAGTTGCTAGTGAATCGAAACAGGCCTCACACGGATTCACTAGACTTTGGTTTTGTATTTTGAACAGGAAAATGAGATGGATGACAAGACAAATATACTATTAAATCAAAAGAGCCCCACACGGCTTCACTACACTTTAATTTTTTTTTTCAAAAACATCATGATAACAAGATTACATATTACAAGGGATAGAAAATTGACACATAATATTTAATGGTCTAAGAATATACATATTATTTTGTCTAAATAAAAATCTGAGTAAACCACTTCCTCCATGGACTACCTACCATTCACACACGCTGCTAGCTACCACATTGGTTTATCACTATAAAGGGGTAAATAATCCTCAAACATCAGTTATTCAACTGAAATATTCATTTACACAAAATCACCCTCACATTGACTTCTAACTTTATGACTTTACATCACTAACTTCTTGGTCTAATATCACTAGCAATAGTTCATGACAACAACACTTTAACTTATGCTACTATTCGGGAAGAAATATAGCTCCAATGTTCTTCCATACATGGTCTACATCTGTAACAAGATTTTGAGAGGGACAAAATACACTTAATACCTTAAGCTGGAATGCACAATTCCATCAGGATCAATATTTACATCAGAATCAACGTATATTGATGCACTATTAGACTTCTATCGAGTCTTTGCACAATTTTTAAAATCTTATAGGACTCAATCAGAAAGGACTATATCATGTATATCTAAACTTTTTACACTTGAATCAGCCCAATAATGGGACATGTCTGAGAACATTAGTGTAAGGAAAGAATTTGGGATAACATTACTTTCTTATGGGTGACAGCATAGCATGAATTAGAGCATGAAAGAGGAACATTCTGACTCTATTGCATGAACTAGAACATAAAGAAAGAGACATTCCTAAATTCCTAGTAGCCTCCTCCATATAAGTGTGAGGCGCTACACACCTATAAACAAGACTCTACTCAACACGATTTCGAAGACACATTGGAACCATGAATCATGCTTTCATACCAAGTTTGTCATAACCCAAACTAGGTCCTGGCTGTGATGAGCATTTCAAATATTTCAAACTCGAACTAGGTCCAAACTAGGAGACCTGAAACACCCCTATCTGTCTAGTAATCATGCACCTAATTCATATGATCAAAGTAATGCGGAAAAACACAATAATTCAAAAACATGGTCATAAATATGAAAAGAGACAATAACGGGGAGATAAGGTTCCTTCAACATCAATTATCCTCTGAACAACTATCTGCGAAAATCTCTAATAAATTACTGAAACAATATCTATCTAAAAACATGGACAAGGCCCCCAGTTGACCCAAAACTAAATATAAGATAAAAGGACTACAGGACATAAGACCTTCCGAAACATAGAAGGCTTACCACTTGTCTCTATAGCTCTGTCTGAAAGTTCTACTAGTTCTCTTGACCCCTATACTGGGCCTCTGAACCTGAAAGGTTGGAGACGGAAGGGAGTCAGCACAAAAGTACTGGCACGTAGAAATATTAAAACAAAACATAATATTTTTACAAAGTATAGTTGAGAGCCACTATAAAGCAATTTCGTATGAAATCATTTGAAATCACATGGGTGTAATGCAATAGTTTTTCTCAACAATAATGAAAGGCAACTGAGCTAAGTGGAATATTCTACATAATTTACACCAACTGTCAAACCTCGGTTTCTGTAGAGATTAGAGTATAAGTGAGGGAGAGACACTCAAGACCACACAGCATGGTGTTTCGACCCAATGGTAGTACCTAAGATCACTTGGCTCGAGCTCCCACCTATAGTTCCAATTTAGGAATGAAAATTAGTCAAGTACACAGATCACTTAGCCTAGTACCAATATTTTGTATTGGTAAACATGTTATTCCAGCGATGAGCCCTTGTGTCTCAAACGCCTTCTTCAGGCATACACCTTTCTCATGTAAAATCAATGCATTCAAATTTTATTTAATTCAATCACATAGCGTATTCTGTAGGGTATCATCATACCCGACTTGCAAGTCATCAATATCACATCCACATATGCATAATCATGTAAAAACTAAGTTGCTTCATCATTTAGAAGTGGTGAACAATATTTATTTCAAATTCATGCTCTCTTTTCCTGATCACAATATAATATGGAGTATCAAAACATTATCATGAAAATTTAAAAATAATTTATCATTCATATTTATCAACTTCCATGGAAAATTTCAAATCACATATGCATGGTTTCAACCATTGAAGTATATAGGCAAACAATTCCCTTGACATAAAGAAAATAAATTAGAAATCATATTGAAAGCAAGATATTAACATTTGATTGATAACCCCCATTTAAAAGCATGCATGTTCATAAAGACTACACCCCATTTGAGATTTTTTGATAACCCCATGTACCTCTTTTCTGAAGATACTAGATTTTTCTTGAAGCTTGTGGATTGGTGATTCTAAATATGCAATTATCTTTGAAAACCTATGGTCGAATCTTCAACTATTTGGGTCTTTATTTTGAAACTCTAAGGAGAGTTCTTGACCAATTTTGGGGAAATTAAGTGTATTATGGTATTTTAGGGATTAAATACCGTGTTGGTGGTATATATAGGGGTGGAGGATGACCAAAATACCCCTAAGGAACAATTAAGGTCAAATCTGTCCCTCAGTTGATAGTTTGATAGGCTGGAGTAAATCGATTATAAATTTTTACTTGTATACTCAAATTGGATGAAACCAACTGCATTTGAAATAGGACTCAAAGAGATTTTGTTTGACATATTATAGCTCACAAAGTTCATTATATACAGAGATTTATGATCGTTTGACGTTGACCCTGAAATGCTGAAAACTGGGCAATAGGCTATGCATTTTGCTACTATTTGGAAATCCAAATGCAGCCTTATGCGTTCCAAAAAATTTTGAAAATTATCCGAGATGTATTATGAGCTTGACCGATCATAACGCAACTTGAAAATCTAAAAACAGATGTCGAAAAGGTTAAAAAGTTGTATCCCAAAGATTGCCAGCTAAAATGACTCTAAGTCCTCATTATACTTAGAAAAATTTTCATGTTTTTAAGTCTAAGGGCACTCTATTAAAGGCTAATCCATACACGACTTTTACTGGGTATTACAATTCCTTGTTTCCGATTTGGTAGCTTGGTGTATGGAATTTTCCTTTTTGTGAGGAGGCATGTGACCTAGTTGAGGTGGGTGATTTTTTTCATTTTCCAGGAAAAAGGAAAAAGTTGTACAGTATAGTTGAGTTCAAAAAGTAAATCACTTTTAGAGTATCAATGATTGTTGTATTTTTTCTCCATGAAGACTTTTGAATCCTTCTTTATTGCATTTTATGTTAAAGGTTGTTGAGAGAATCACTTAGCCCATGTTTGAACGGCTACTTGAGGTAATAACTCAGCTCAATGTTATTGTAATCATTAGGTCATCTTATGTGGGCATAAACGTGTATTATCTCATGGTAAGAAGTAGTGTTTCTTGAACACAAGCAAATCTTTAAGTTGGGGGTATTGATGAGTGGTGAATTTATCACTCATTCATACTAAACATTCGAGCACAATACCATATTTGAATGGATAAGTGAGATAGATTTGTGATTAAATGTTCTAATATTTACATTTTGTAGGAATATAGGTTATGAGATGGAATGATGTGGATTTTAGCTAAAAAGGATCGGAAGGGAGAAAAAAGTGCAGTCACCAAACCTGAAGCATCAAATAATCCTTAGTTACTACAATCTTGGCCTTAGTGTCGCGATCTCAATAAATCAAGATAGGTTAAAACACTGCAATCATAATTTTTTACCACAGTCGTGATAGCAACGATCTTGGACAACTGTAAGCGATCATGGTGAAGCAAAAAAAAGACAAGAGCAAAGTTGTAAATTCACACTGCTATTGCCAAATTTTCCCTTAACAAGCTCAAACCTTATCCCATGGAGGACACCTGACTTTTGTGGAAATTTTTCCATCATCTAGTTTCCAATTGTGAGAAGACAATTATTACATTATTTTTGGATGAACAATACAGTAGAGTTGCTTCCATGTGAAGGATTAGCTAACTCCCACTGAAGATATGTTGAAGTTCAAAGTTTGAAGTAACATTCATTTAGTCTTTCATAAATCAAATCAGTGGTTATTATTGGGTATATCTTGATATTATTCATATGTGCAGCTACTTTTTCCTCTAGGGATTATGCTAGAAAATGGTGCAATTATACATGGGTTGTGATTCATTTATTCATATGATAGCTTGTTGATGATGGGTTATACTATTGATTGAAAAAATTGATTGGGATTTGTGGGTGAAACTACCAAACACCCAAATGGGTTTGTGAGTTAAAATTCTTAAATCTTGAGAGCTTAAACCATCGTTGAAATAGGTGTTTGGGTGAACTTTTGGATCTCACATTATCCTTGAATTAAAGATATGGGAACCAAGACAATATTAGACTATTTATGGACATAGTTTGCTAACTGTCACTATCTTAGTCGTAAGGGTGATTGTCAGATTGGCTATATCTTGGGTATTATCCAAGAAATAGGGGTGCCTAATTTAGGCATTGGGTGGGTTTAATTGACACACTCGTTTGTGACTGAAAAGGATCTATGAGTGACATATTTGAGGCATTGTTGACGACCTAGTCTTAAGGACTTTCAACCTAGCCTACCACATCATCAGTGAGTAGAATTTGTACCAAATTGTCATATTCCCATGCATAACTTGCCCTTAGGAAAGCATAACCCCAAATCCATGCCTAATTGATTATACTCTAAATATTCATAGTCCCGAATTAGTCCATTAAAATTCCATAAATAAACTCTAGCTTTGATACTCACTCAAACCCCCCTATTATTACATATTTGTATTCTAGGTCTGAATTTAGCAAGTTTCTATTATTTCAAGCTAATTCGATTGCCATTAACATTATTCCTCGTGGATTCTTGCTTGACTAAAAGTTGGGTAAATATATTGACAACGACTGCCTTGCACTTAAATTGATGTGTAAGTTGCGTGTTATCAATTCATTCCTTCTCAAGCATTTCTTATTCTATATCACCATAGTCCTTTATTACTGCTAATTTATAATATGTTCATCCCTGACTATTTATGTTGTATAGCACTTTATCCCTAGTAACTTATAGAATATAAAGGCGACTTTTCTCTACTTCTCTATTGTCCTTATCATATTTCATTTCTTACTTAGTTTCCTGTAACATATATTCTTTCCTTATGTGTTATTTACGCTTGCATTATCTTAAGATCTCAACCATTTGATGCCTACTAATTACCTTGTGTTTTGAATCCCTCTAGAATTATGCATCCTACAGATCATAGTACAAGTTCTCATTGCTGGACTGTGTATTGTGCGGAGCTGACATGGATCGGGGAATTGGGGTGAACTTCTGGCATTCAAAGTTCTTCCTTTTCTCATTCTCTTTTGCTAGACTAATATTTTGTATTTGGGAGCTATTTTTTACAAGTATATTATGTTTACCTAGTACTCCTATTATGCTAGTAGCTCATGTATCAATTAGCACCAGGTCTTAGGGAATATTTACTTTCCTCTAGTACTCTGTATCGTTTTATTGTGGTATGATTATCTTTTTTTCTTATTATCCCATTACTAACCATTTTTGGCTATGGATTGGCTAACAAACTAGTGGGTTATAGTAAGTGTCATCTTAACCTATGAAATTAGGTCATGAAAAATACATTTCTTAATCCAACAAAAATATAAGCCAATCCCTTTAATAGTCAATTAAATTAATAGTAAACATAGAATTTAAATAACTCAAAATAAATTAAGTCTAAAGTAGATTCTTTTGTGAAATAAGTTTGGAAGTACAGAAATAGATAAATAAGATCGAAAAGACAATATATAAATACAACACTATCAAGGAAAGAGAAAGACATAAATAAAATTAGAATTATAGGTAAGAGTAATGACACAACCCAAACCAGCGCCTTCTCGTAAAGGGCATCCCAAATCTAACCAGGATCAGGGACTAGCAGTGTTACCCAACTCAGTCTCCAAATATTCATACCCCTGAGTCGGATGACCTCCGAATGTATAACACAGTGGCACTTGTTACAATTCTAGACTCCGGGATAGGTTTAAAATCGTGACCAATCCAAACAAGTTCAACTATCGAATAACAACCAAAAACCATAACCAAACAAAAATAAAAACCAAGTTCCTGTCCATAACCAAACATAAAAGGATGGAACAATCATAAATTTAGTCATACCATATCAGCCCCAATATCAATGCCAATGCTAAGGCTCACAACAATAGAAACACCACCCATTGAAATCCTTAGTAGTTCCACAAAGCCTCTAACCTAAACAAAAATAATATCTAGCTGGGACATGCCCCCAACCATAGTCAAAACCAAAAACCATAAAACGACCAAAGTATGTAAACATATCCATGATATGAAATGGAACTTTCTAGAATACGAAAGCTCACCACTTTAATCCAATGGTTGATCCTAAATCCTATCATAAAGTAGGAGGAATAGATTGGTTGGTTCCTACATCGTGTAGGGGTACAGCCACCCAAAGACAGGTTAGTGGATGAACGCTAGCAAGTAATCAGGATAAGGATAAATAATGCAAACCTTAAAAATAAATTAAACCAACCATATGCATTCAAAATCATACATACATAAACATATTACCATGTTGGGATGAGGGAATCGGGTTTAATATGTATTTAAAACCATTAACATGGGTGTGTATAGTTTAATCATCCTAGAAGCACTGACGGGCTATACGGGTCTAGTGTAACCCTTTGAACTATCCTTGATGTATGTGGTCGACCAAACAAGATATACCATAGGAGTAGAGGATTCCCAAGTACCTTTCACTCTCCATAATACATATATACTATTATAACTTAGGGGACTCCCCCACACTATATATTCATAATAACCATATCCTCATGTCAGCAAACATAAGTATCAAGTGTCCATCCATTTGACTTACACCTCCACAAGTAGGTATCACACTCCGCCATCATTGCTTAATTAAAAACATTACCACATAATCAAGACCACTATCCCATTAGTTATTAACCAAAGCTATAAGTAGTGGTATATTGATTGTAATCAATGTCCTTAGAGAACCTTTTAGAGAAAAATGGATTCCCTTTTACCCATATATTGCAATATTAAGTTAGCTCGAGGTATTCCCATGTACCCCACAAATATGTTCATACTTATCTTGCTTGGGGGATTCCCTTGTACCCTACAAGGCATTTAATTAAACCAACCATGACCACTAAGACCTTACCATTTGACTATTACAAACAATTTAGATCATTTATACCATTTGGGGTTCTATTACAAAGTTATATCATGCAATATTTCGATTAAAAGTGAAACAATATAGTAAAAGTATTCTCATAGGCATTTTATCAAACATTTTAGGGGAATAGTGTTTCCAAAAACAAAACCAATTACCAATTAACCGTTCGCATGCATAAAATTGTCCAAACCCCCATTAAATCATGTAAATCCATTATTAAAAACATGGGAAAACCATAACCAACTGTTTATAACCAACCCCCCCCCCCAAGATATGATTGAAAGTCCAAAACCATAAAATATTTATTCCATAAAAACAATTCATAAAATATGCCATTCGTTTGAACTAACAATAAGTTAGAAGTATCTTACCTTAGATTACGAAGATGCTGGAGACAAATCACCCATAGAAGCCATAAATTGATCCTCTAAATAAAACCCTAGCCTTCCTTTACCCTAGAGCCTTAGAGAGAATTTAAGATAGTTTCTAAGCATTTAAGATTAAAATATTAGAGTAAATAAAGTCCTAAAAGAGTTATAAGTCACGGGGCCTTAACAGATTAACTGGAAAATGCCTAGATTACCTTGACTTAAATGTATAAAAATTCTATAGGAGGGACGACCACCCCATACCAGTCGTACCCCAATATATAAGTGGTACACACTACTCATAGACTAGGCATCACCTTTGATACCAGCACTATCCAACATACGACTATCCAAACCAAGTTAAATCAAATAATATGACCTGTACCTTTTACTCATACCCACTACAGTATGGAAATCAAAAAAGATTTAGATACTGTCTACCATGCCAGTGAATGGTATTACTCGTACCTTATCTTAAGGCTTATAGTGTGCTAGTCTTACTCAGATCAAAGTTAAGTTACCAAGTGATAGATTAACTGATGGATAAGCCAAACCATACGAATCAACACCCACCATACGACTCATACCTACCCAAGTCAAACCCATTTAAGAAACCAATCCATCCAACCAACCAACCAAGAATGTTTAACATATGACCAAGACCATACAAACTATACCCCTTCATAAGATTAGTTCTTCCTAGTTATATGATGTATAAAAAAAGAAATCTAGGAAATTTTCTAAGAAATCTAGGAAATCTAGTTATATGATGTTCCAAAAGACGCAAGCTCATTTTAATCTATTTGTCGAAAAGTTGAGAAATTTTAAAATAGGTGTGGGACGCACATTTGGTCAAAACAACCTCAGATGCATAATTTGAGTTCTCTATTTCGTTTAAAACATTTAATATATTATGGTTACATAGTTTATTTGGTTTTACGTTATTCTAAATGAATACCAGAACTTGATGGAAACTTGGAAAACATCTACGTTTATTTGAAAACTTATTTAGCGGTGATTGTCAGCCAATGGTTGCAATCAGAAATGCTCGTAAAGAGGAGATAGTATGATAACCAACGGCCTACAATCACCAAAGGCCTCTCATAATTGTGATAGCCTTAACAGTCAGGAGGTAGTGTTACTAAACATATGTAGGTTGTGATACTAACTATTGCAACCTTGGACTAGGTATAAATTATGCTCATTTCCTCTATTTTGGAAATTTTTCATCTTCCTCCTTAAGAGATAAACTCTAAATATAATGACCCTTCGGTCATTATTTGTATTTCAGCTTATTTTTTCTATTAGAGATTTTTCATAGTTTTCCCAATTAATAAATGACTTTTTGGGACTGACAGTTTGGTTATCGTGTTGTTTATTTGGATTTTAGAGCCATTTCCATGTTTAGAAGTCTTTACTTTTTCCAAATAGACACTAGGAACAACATAAGTAAAATGATCTCGAATGCAAATTATGACTGTGCCAGTAGCTTTAGAATATCAATTTTAGGCTAGGTATACCTTTGGTTTGGGTTTCAAGGCGCCCGAACTCATTTCGACCTATTGGTCGAAAAGTTAGAAAATTTGAAATATAGGCAAGTGACCTAAATTTGTTTAAATTGAGCTCGGATGGAAAATCCTTATTCACCATTGCATCTAAAAATTTTAATCTAGTATGGTTACATATTTAATTTTCATGTATAAGATTCTGGATTAATCCTGGTGCGTTGGAGGAAACTTGGTCAGTTAGTTTCTACTGCTTCTACTATTGAACCACTTTAGTGCCGATTGTGCCAGTGTATGCAGAGTGAGTAGTGTGATCACTGTAAAGAGTGTGGTGATTGCCATATATACTCATGAGGACAGGGTATGCAATTGCATACCTAGGTTTGCAATTGCAATAACTGATTAGCTGGAAGGGGTATACAAAGACCCATTTGGTCGCGAATTGTCCTATTTTTCTCCCACACCCTGAGAGAAAAATCCCTATAGAGTGTGATATCTTAAAATAAAGACTTTTGGGTTGTTTGGGAGCTTTATTAACATTTACTTTTGTAATTATCTTGAAATTTGAGATAAGATTCCAACCTTTTCTTGGTAGATTTTAGTAATCTCATGGCCAAAACCTTAATATCATGGGATATTGATTTTGGCCCATATGTATCTTAATTTTTACCCATTTTTGAGGGTTATGGTTCCTTTCTTATGTATGAATATTGGCTTGCCCGCAAAAATGTAATTTTCATAAGTGCAACCCACTTGTAGGTTTTGATGTCGTTTTAGGACTTGAAGCACAATGTTTCAATATGCCAATCATAATTTTTGTATTAACATGTAAAATGTGATTTTGATATTATGGTATCTTATGGAGGTTTCTCGTAAGGTAAAAGCAAAGGTGTAGCGGTTTGTAAGCTTTCTTCGACGACGAGGTTGGCTAGGTTTATCCCTTTTTAGAATAAGCTATGTCACAGTATAATTGTGATATCTTGTTAGATTGGGATGGGTTTTAGCGTTTGGTTTGATGAAATGTAAGACTTGGGATTAGTTGGATCATTTAAATTTTTTGAGATTGTAGAGTCGCAATGCTTAGTTTGTTTCCTTGAACCTTAGTGAATTAGAAAAAATGCGTCGTATTTAGTGTAAGAATTGTTTAGGTTTCTCAAGTTAGATAGAATGAATTTTCCTTTATTGTTTATACTAGCGAAGTTTGCCTTAGTTCTAATGGACTTAGTTGTAGTGCTTGAGTAGAATTTCTACCTTAGGGCTAAATGCAACGTGCTATACATCTAAAAGTTGATTTTGATACTTATCATAGTTCAGGGTAGAGTTTTACTTAGAATATACTTTAGGGATTTAAAAGTGGGCTCTTTGACCCACCTTAACCAAAGCTTTGATATAGTTTCTTTGAAATTCTTATATGTTGCTAAATGCTTAGAGGATTTAATTTTTAGGAAAGGTTGAGGAATCCTTGGTACTTGTTGGTTATGATGAATGGCGTTAGAGTTATTTCCTATATGATTGTGCCATATATATGGGTTATTGGCTAAGCTCATGATGATTCATTGATTATACTATTTTTTATCTATTAATTTGTGCTTCAAAATTTACCATTCAAGGAGCCCTTGACTAGGATATTGCCTAAGCCATAAATTGTATTGTTTACTATGCTATGAATAAGCTATGGATTTTACCATAGACTATCTATTGCTCAAGTTATTGATAATGGGCCAATATTAATGATATTTCTTATGATATTCATTAAGCTAACAAAGCATGCTAGCAATCATGCTTGAAAACATCCCTTATAATGATATTAGAAGTGGTGCCATGAATTATGTTAGAAGACATACTTATTGATTTTATAGGAAGTTGTGTTACTAATTATACTTGAAATCATGATATTTCATTTTATGATTACTTATGTGAGTAATGTTGCCACTGATTATGAGGCTCATATGATGATGCCTAGTAAAGCCAAAGTATATTATGATGATGTCAAGCAAGGCCAAAGGATATTATGATGATATGATAATACTCGACATGGTCAGAGGATATTATGATGATAAGATAATAGCAGGCAAGGCTAGAAGATATTATTATGATATGATGATATACAACAAGGCCAAAGGATATAGAGATGATGTTGATACCTGCCAAGGCATGAGGCTAATTATGATGATACTCGACAAGGTCGAAGGATGATTTAAATGATGCATTGATACTCGACCAATCCGGATAATGATTATATTTATGTTCTTATGTGTATATCTAGCAGTTTGAGTTTGACTAGCCCTATGTATGGAAATTATATATTTATGTATATACTTATGTGTAATTTGTGTATATATTGTTTTTAATAAGGGGCTGATAAAGCCCAATAGTGATAAAAGCATATAAAGCAGTATGGTTTATGATTGATGTTAAATAAGGATTAGCAGTGGATATTGTTTAAAGGTATAATAATGACTAGTTGGTAAATGGGAATTAGTTATGTAATGAAGTTTAGCTAATAAATAATGTTAGTTCATAAATGATGGATAGCTAATGAATGTTGTGTATTTAATGGATATGTAGTGAATAGTTTCCTAGTCGATTAGTAGGGGTTATATGATAGCTAGTAATCTAACGGATTAACCAAGGAAAGATATTTGGCATGTAAGTGGTGATAAAGTGTTTAAAGATGGTAATATTATGAGATATGTGTACTCGCTCAAAGTTGATAAGTTGTGAAATGGCGGTAATGATCAATTGATAATAATTGTGGAATTATGGTTAAATGATTATAAAAGTTTGGGCAACATCGATTAATTCCATTATTCTTCTCTTGGGTGTACTCTGTAGTCGTATGGGAGGTTGTACTGAGTTCCTTACTTTTCTACACTAGTTGGGATGTGGGAAACAACTTTGTAGTCATGTTTTCTTGTGTCGATGGTTTATGATTCATTATTATTATTTGAAATTATGTATTTATTATGCACGAGGATATTTTCAGAGTTTTATTCCATGAGATGTATTCAGCTTAATTATTTGTTATGTATAGTGGTATTAGAGGTGATTCAGGTTCATTTGTGCACCTTGACATAATTTATGTAATCTCATATTTTATTATTCTTATATCATGGTTTAGCTCAGTCAGTCAAAGATGCCTAATGAGTACTTGTAGTTTAAGTACTCATACTACACTTCTATACCATTTTTGTGTAGATCCGAGTAGTAGCTTTTGCCATTGACTATTGTTTATGCTAAGTTGATCTTTCAGGGATAAGGTTAGCACTTAGAGTTCAGAGTTTCTTACATTCTTCTATCTTATTTTTATTTAGTCTGTTGTATCTAGACCTATGTATTTACTTTATTCTAAGTCTTTTAGGTTGAATTATTGACATTTGATAATCTTGTACTAGCTCTGCCAGGTCCTGGGATTGGTTTTCATGTGTTGACTTATTTATCATTTTAGAAAACATTATTTATTTATTTAAAACTTGTGTTCATTGAATTTTTCCAATGTTAGGCATTTTATAAAAATTAGCCCTTTGTGTTATCTCTGAGTGGGGTTTTCTCTTACCTACCTGTGGAATTTTCTAGGTGCGATCATGATTTATAAAGTGGGTCGTGGCAAATAGGTATCAAATCCTAGGATTCACCGTTATTGTTGGTACAAGAGAAGGTTCCTTGTAGTGTCCTTCAAATTAAAATTGTTGACATATGTTTGCTATGTTTGGGAGGGTTTGGGACATTATTGAGAGTTGTTTTCTACTTTCACTCATATCGTGCTGAGAGTCATAGTTGGTTTGTGAGTTGGTTTGTAGAAGTATTCCATTAACTTTACTCTTTTGCAGATGGCCAGGATACGACCTACTGCTACACAATTTAAGGGTCCCGAGACCAAGCCTATGGATCCTAATACTATTAATGGATGACCTACAGTGCATGGACATCCTTGTGATGAGTCCCTAACTACGGCCACGATACGCCACCTTCCCCAGACCAATTTATCGACATGAGCCAGAGATTCTTCTACCACATACAATGGTAGGACAGGAACCAGCCCAAGCTCCACCAGGGTTTATTCCTTCTTTATTGCTCAAAGATGCATTGATTCAACTTATAGGGACAATTTTTGGTGTGCCTTCTAATGGTGTACAATCTAATAATTAGAGTGGTACTGGGCGAGGGGCGTATCATAGAGTTACAGCTAATAGAGTGGAGATTCCTCATGCATTGGTGGTTGCTCAGTCGATAGTTTCCTAACCAGTGGGTTCTCAAGGTGATATGTCATCTGAGGAGTAGAAGATGGGTAGATTCTTGAGATTAGCCTTGCTTAGGTTCTCTGGTGCTTCGGAGAGTAGGTATATAAGTTTCTAATTGCTTGTAAGGATAGGTTTCGTGGTTTGGGCCTTGGTATGACTCTTGCAGCGGATTACACCATATTTCAGTTGGATTTGTCTACTAGTCATTAGTAGAGAGGTTATATGGATTCTAGACCAGCATTATCTTCTCCCATGACTTAGACTCAGTTTTTTTAGATGTTCTTGGAAATGTATATACCACATAGACTTAGATCATTTGAAGGATCCATTTTCTCGATTAGAGCATGGCTTATGATAGTTGTAGAGTATAAGGCTCATTTTTAGGAGTTTACTAGGCATGCGACTTCTGGACACCGCATATTAGAGAGTTTACTACTTTGTTAAAGGGTTGATACTCTATATTTGTATGTCTATTCAGAGTTTAGTTACTGTGGGTAGATCTTTTGCTGAGGTTTTTGATCACGCTAAGGTGATGGATGAAATACATTGTGAGGGTCGTAAAGGTCTTAATAAGAGGCCTAGGTTCCATAGAAGATTTAGAGAGAGACATTATAGTTCCAAACCCAGAGATGGCATTTCTTAGAGTAGGTATCCTCTGAGTCCATCCTATCAATCTTAGAGTCAGCCTAGTCTATCAGTTCAAGAAGCACTTTAGATTACTAACGGAGGTTATTGTAGTGCTAGTGATCACCCTTGTAGGGTAGTGGTAATTATTTGAGGGGTTTATCTTCTTGTTATACTAGTTGTGGTGTCTATTTTGGGTCAGTCAGATCCGTTGGTAGTGGATCAGCTCATGCTTCTTATTTTACTTATGGGCATCCCAGTTAGTACTTGCGGGATAGCCTTAATTATAGGGCAATTATTGCTTCAGCTCAGAGTGTTCCCTATTTTAAAGAAGTTCATTCCTCAGCTACTGGTGGTTCTCATGGTCGTAGGGGTGGTTTATAGGGCACTTAAAGAGGTTCTAAGGTAGGTAGGATGTGGACTAGATGCCCAGCCAGGTGGTTGTACTTGATAGACTGATGCTAAGACTTCAGATATTGTTGTTACAGGTACGATTTTTGCATGTGCCCAGTTTTCCATTGCCTTTTTTGATTAGAGATTCACTTAATACTATATTTTTTCTTATTATGCACAATTATGTGAGTTGATTAGTGATTTATTATGTGTCATTGCATATATCTACTCCCATAGGTGATTCTTTAGTAGTGGATCGAGTATTCAAATCATGTGTTTTGATAGTTAGTGATGTTGATATTTATGTTGATCTTATTATTCTTTATTTGGTGGATTTTGATGTGATTCGGGACATAGACAAATTGTCCCACTATCATATGATTAAGGATTATTTTGGAAAGACCGTTACCTTAGCCATGCCTGACATACTCTTAGTCGTGTGGCAGGGAGCAATTAGACATAAGCCAACGAGGATTATTTCTTATGTTCATACTAGGAGGCTTAAATCGAGGGGTTGTGAATCTTATCTTACTTATATTTATGATACAAGTATGGAGAGTCCTCCATTTCTCTCTGTTCCTATTGTTCATGAGTTTCCTGATATGTTCCCCACTGACCTGCATAGTATTCCGCCCTGTCCGTGAGATTAATTTTTCTATTGACCTCAAGCCTAGCACCAAACCTATTTCTATGACACCTGACCGTATGGCTCCTGCCATGCTTAAGGACCTTAATTCTCAGCTTTATGATCTTGTTGGTAAGGGTTTTTTGAGACCTAGTGTATCTCCTTGGGGACTTCTATACTGTTTGTGAAGAAGAAAGATGTTTCCATGCATATGTCCATTAATTATAGGCAGCTTAACAAGGTGAAGGTGAATAACCGTCATCCAATGCCTCACATTGATGATTTGTTTGACAACCTTTAGGTTTTTGCAGCGTTTTCAAATATTTATTTAAGGATTTTTACCATTAGTTGATGATTTGGGATGAGGATATCCCAAAGGCGGCTTTTAGGACCCGTTATGGTCAGTATGAGTTCTTGGTGATGTCTTTTAGATTGACTAATTGACATGACCCGAAACTGGGAAATGTCCTATGGGCACCATATGACCACATGAACTGGAGGTCACCCCAATAACCGAACCTAATCTTCACATCAATCACAAGGGTCAGATGAATCTCGACCATATAATAAGGTTGTGGAAACAATAGCAGAAGCCATAATTTAAAAATGTCTACCATTTCATAAATATCAACAAACTAGCCAATACACCCAAGTCCACAGTCATCCACAATACCTCTATACAAACCGATGTTTAGAAATGTATATGTCGGGATAAGCACCCAAAAATAACAAAACAAAGTCAAAATGATACTAAGTCTAAAGATAGGATACCAAGGAAGAATGTCTTCCGAAGTAAGGAATATCACCACTCCCAAGTCAATGCACGAACTGCTTCGATCAGCTAATCACTGCACAGGAAGAGAAGATGATGTTCCAAACCCTATGTCATGTGGGGACATAGCATCCGAAGAAGGTTAGTAGTTGGATCGCTAGCATGTAACTCAAGGATAAGGATAAAATACCATCATTATTCAATAATAAGTCACTGTATCATATTCTATCATAACCACACTCCTATGCTTTCATATTGGTATATCACATGCTCATAAAGAATAAAAAGTTCAAAACATTATTGAACATTCATTCAGTAGACATGAACTGGGGGACTCTAACCGTCCACACTTATGGATTCAAGCATTTCTCATTAGGCATATGACTTTAACCATATTGACACATTCACTAGTTAAGTACTTTAACCACATACATAATCATTGAACTAAGGGATTCTAACTACACACACATTCATCTAGGCAAAGGACTCTAAACTCATGACCATTTGTTACACAAGGGACTCTAACCACATACCTTAACTCAGCAAGGTCCTCATATCAAAATACATGGCTAACAATACTTTTACATCATTATTTAACAATCATTTATATTTATTGGGACATTACCCTAGTTCAACACATCACCACATGTGACTACACAATTCACTTAGTCATTTTCACAAACACCTTATGTGCAACCTTTAACGAGGCTATTTTCATGGTATAAATCAGCAAGATTTGGGTTGCTCAAGACTCTCCTGTTAAAGAACATACAACAAGAACCCACATAAGCAAAACATTATCATTAACATCTATAAAAATAAGTGTAAGAAAGAATTAACATTATTAATTATTAAGAAACAAACCCTTTTAATTTGATTTCAAAATCACCATGTACACTTGCTAATCCAATTGTAAAATACATGGTGTTAGAGTTACTTAACAAGGGGAAGAGTTACTTGACTTAAGCAAGATGATTCATCAGGAAAATTGACTTCACTTAGCCTCTTGAAGATCACCCTTGAAACTGTAGGATCCAATTCTTCAAAGATTAGTTTGAGAGAGTGTTTTGGATGTTTGATCCACTCAAAAATGTGTTTGAGGAGGCCACATACACTTATATAGTGCGGTTACTTAGGGTTTTAGGCATGGTAAATAACCACAAGTCACTTAGTTAAAAGTAGTAAAATGAACCCTTGCAGGGGTACAACTCACCTTAATTACGAACCGTACCCAAGGGTACGAGTGGTACCCTGGCTCATACCCTAAGCTTTTCCTAAGACACCTACACTATTAAGGGTACGATCACACACCCTTGGGTCATATACAAATGGTACGACTCAACCCCTAACTTATATACACCACTTGTTCACAAAACAATTCACTCACGCTAGGACTTTCCTCTATGTGATCATGTTGGGTATGACTCTTATACTTAGGGTACGATTTAGGAGGGGGTCATTCATACCTATGATAGTGGGTAACCCTCACCACACTGCCTAGGAATGAGAGGGGAGGGGAAGGATGATACGACTTGTATCCAAGGTGTATGACTCATGCCCCTAGTTCTATCCACTCCAGTGAAAACAAATGGAGAAACTTTTCAATGGTTTAAGGTCTAGGTGTTTCAATTCTCCCCCACTTCGATCATTCGTCCTCAAATGAGGGGTGAGGTAATTATAAGAACAAGCAAACATATCATCACAAATCAAAACAACCTTTAAACAAGTTATAAAAAACATACAAAAAGGATATAACACATATCATACTCAGTTTTAATCAATCATTCACTTTATCATTTTTGGGAATGCAACCCATTATCTATTAAGACACATGTTCTTTTCAAAGCTTAGGGACTTAAACCTTTACTTATCAACACTTACTCATATCACAACTTAGGGACTTTAACCCATCGACTTATCAAGGATAGTTGCTCAATTCAAGGTTAAGGACATGAACCCTTCGTTTACAAAAGACTTGAGTTGACTCAAGATACTAGGGACTCAAACCCATCACAACAAAATACACATAATTTCAAAGAATTAGGGACTTAAACCCATGGCCTATGAAGGCCTAACTAAACTTTGAACATTTTGGACTTCAACCCATTTATCAAAGAGATAAATCAACACAAGGAGATTAACATATACTTCCATCACAAGTTTCCAGAAGTGGAAACAAATGTAGATACTAGGACTTCCTCGGACTTTTCCTTCCTCCATAAAACCTTCACTAAACCCACTTCTTACGTTCAAAATTGGTGAACTTGGATATCAAAGATCCTCATCGAGATCTCCTCATCGGATAAAGAGTTAGAGATATCAACATCTATCAAGGGAATAATATGTGATGAATCACCCACATATTTCCGTAACATAGAGACATGGAAAACTGGGTGAATGGAGTTCATACTAGAAGGCAACTCTTAACTCATAGGAAACTTTGCCAACCCTCTTTACAATTAAGTAGGGACCAATATATCGGGGGCTAAGTTTCCCTTTATTACCAAATTTAATCACTCTCTGCATGGAAGACATTATCATGATTACCCAATCGCTAATAATAAACTCTAAGTCCCTAAGCCTCACATTTGCATTGTACTTTCGGCAACTTTGTGCGGTTTTCAACCTATCACAAATCACCTTCACCTTTTTTAAGTCTAGGTGAACTAATTCAGGGCCAATGAAATTACCCTTGCCAACTTCATACCATCCAATAGAAGATCGGCATCTCCTACCATACAATGCCTCAAAAGGGGCCATGCCATTACTAGAGTTGTAACTATTATTATAGGTGAACTTAATCAAAGGCAAGGGGTCATACCAAGTACCACCATAATCAATCACATAGGCCTGCAACGTATTATTCAATGATTGAATGGTCCTTTCTGCTTTACCATTCATCTAAGGGTGTGAAGTGTTACTAAGGTATACTCAAGTACCCAAACCATTATGGAATGACTTCAAAAAGTGGGATGAAAATAGAGGACCACGATACAAGATAATAGAAGCCAGAGCACCGTGCAACTTCTTGATCTACAGAAGATAGAACCTAGAATAATTTTCCATCGAGTAATTAGTGCTCACGAGGACGAATTGAACGGACATGTCCATTCTACCAACAATGAGCCAAATAGAATCATATTTATTTTAAGATTTAGAAAGATCGGTAGTGAAATCCATATTAATTTCCTCCAACTTCCATTTAGGCAACATAATTTCTTGGTACAACCCAGCAAGCCTCTTGTGCTCAACTTTCACTTGTTGACACACCATATATTCGGCCCCATAGCTAGCCACATCATGTTTCATATTGCTACGTAATTAAACTCTCTAAGTTTATGATACATCTCAGTGGAACCTGGATGAATAGTATTACGGGATCCATGAGCCTTGGCCATGACCCTTTCCCTCAAACCATCATTGTTGGGAACATAACTACCTTTCTATCTCAAGATACCATCACCGCCAATCACAAAGTCCACAACTGTGTGTTGACCTTAATTACACTTAATGTGCATCAAGTCGGGGTTAGATACTTGATTTTCCTTTATCTTAATAAAAAAAGATGACAATGATATCGAAAGCACAAATACACCACCATCCTGTGAGTTCACAAGTTGAATACAATGATTAGACTAAGCATTAAAATCCTTTACCAATTACCACTCATCCTCATCTACATAGGCTAAACTTCTCATGAACAATCTACTAAGAGCATCGTTGACTATATTCACCTTACAAGGATGGCAATAGAGACTCATATCATAGTCTTTCACAACTCAAGCCAGCTTCTTTGCTGGAGATTTGACTCCTCTTAAGTAAACACATATTGGAGACTCTTATGATGTGAAAGATGACTACATGAGCTCCATAAAGATAATGCCGCTAAATCTTTAAGGTAAAACACACGGCTAACAACTCTAGATCATAAGTAATGTAATTCTTCTCATGAACTTTCAATTGCCTAGAAGCATAGGCCACCACCCTACCATGTTACATCAACACGTAACCGATACTGACATGATAAGAATCATAATATACCAAAAAACCATCACGACCCTTCGGTAAGGTCAAAGCATAGACAAAGTCAACTTATCTTTCAACTTCTCAAAACTACCTTTACATGCAACAACCACAATAACTTGAACTTCATTTCGGTCAACTTTGTAAAGGTACATCTATATTAGAGAAACTCTTCATAAATTTTCTATAGTAACCGGCTAGACCCAAGAAGCTTTGAATATCAGTTCGAGTCATCGATCTAGGTCACTTATTAACCATCGCAAAATTTAGGGGATCTACCATGATCCCTTCACAAGGAATGACATGAACAGGAAAAGCTATGGCTTTCAACCAAAACTCACATTTGGAGAACTTGGAATACAAATGATGATCCTTCAAATTTTGTAACACGGAACGGAGGTGATCTACATGATCCACCTTACTCTTAGAATAAACTAAGATGTCATCAATAAATAAAATGATAAATATGTCCAAGAATGGACGGAAGACTATATTCATCAAGTCCATAAATGCTGCCAAGGCATTGGTCAACCTAAAAGACATGATAGGAAACTCATAGTGGCCATACTAGGTTCTAAAGGTAGACTTATGAATATCCACATCCCTAATCTTAAGTTGATGATAACCATGTCTATGATCAATCTTAGAGAAGCACTTCGCATAATGAATTTTATCAAATAAATCATTGATCCTAGGAAGATGATAATTATTCTTTATGGTAGCTTTGTTCAATTGATTATAATCAATGCACATATGAAGGAAAGCATTTTTTCTTCTACACGAATAACATGGCAACACCCCACAAAAACACACTAAGGGAGATGAAACTTTTATCTTAGAGGTCTTTCAGTGGCTACTTAAGCTCTTTTAGCTTTGCTAGAGCCATTTTATTAGTAGGGATAGAAATCGAATGAGTGTCCGAAATAAGATCAATTCCAAATTCAATATCCGTATCAGGAGGAATACTGGAAAGATCATCAGGAAACTCCTTAGGAAACTCATTAACCATGGGAAAAGATTCTAGAGAAGATTCTTTCGAGTTAGAATACATAACTCAGACATCATGATACAAACACCCCTTTGATATCAACTTTTAGGCTTTTAGATAAGAAAAGAACCTTCCCTTAGGCACTAGGGAACCAACTTCCCATTCAATGATTGGCTCATTAGGGACTTTAAATATGACCCTTTGGGTCTGACAATCTAAGGAAGCATAGCAAGAGTGTAATCATTCCATCCCAAGAATTATATAAAAATTAACCATGTCAAATTATATCAAGTCTACAAGAGTATCTCTAGCACCAACAGACACCACACATCCCCTATAAACCCATGTAACTAGCACAGGGTCTCTAACCAAGGTAGAAACTAAAAAAGGAACCAATAAACTCTCGAGACCATAATTAATTTGCACAGTCACATATAGGGTCACATAAGAAAGAGTAGACCCTCAATAAATAAAATAATACACATCATGGGAGAAAATTCTCAACATATCCATGACAATATTGGGAGACACCTCATAATCTTGGCGAGTAGCAATTACATATAAGAAGTTTTGGCCAGTGCCGGTGACATATACAGTAGCTAAGGCAAACATAGCACCCTTGAGTGTGATAATACATGGAATAGCAATAAGAGCATAGCTAGTATAAGAAGTTGCTAGAGAGGGGCACTAACACTGAATGTGCCCAATCTGACCATAATAAAAACATTTGTACTTCCCTTTTTACAATGACCAGAATGACTCTAACTATAGAATCTGCAAAATGGATGGGGTAAAGCCGACTGGGCACCACTATCCTAGAATTGGACACCGAGTTCCTTGTTCCCACCATTAAACTAAGATTGATGACCACCCAAAAACATCGGGTAAAGAGAGTGAACACTAGCCCAGGAGAAAGAACTCAAACTTCCCCACTTCTTCTATAGAAACTTGCTATCATCACCACCACTATGCTTTGAAGGTCTAAATTTCTTTCCTTGCCTCTGACTAAGCTCATCTTGCTTGATTTTATCTTCTTCCACTTGTTTCTTATACATGATCAACCTAAAGATGTCCATATTTTCAATCAATAAAGGTACCTTTCTCTCAAGGACTAACTCATGGGATATACCTAAGACAAATTTATGTATTTTATCCCTTATGCTAAAAACCATCTCGAGAGCATACCTTGACAATTGGTGGAATTTTAAAGAATACTCTTAAATGGACACCCTCCTTTGCATCAAGTTCACAAACTTTTCCACCTCTGTCTCCATCAACTCTTGAGGAAAGAAGCGATCTAAGATAGCTTTAGAGAAATCCTTCTATATGGTAGGACTAACATCAACACCTCCAGAAAAGTCCCATCCTTTGTACGATAGGTAAGCTACATCATTAAATTGGTAGGACGCAATCTCGTCAGCCTCATCTTGAAAGCATGCATGATTTTGAAGATCTTCTCCATTTCATCAATAAAGCCTTAAGGATCTTCCTCGACCATTATATTGAAGAACATAGGAGGGATCAACCTCTTAAATTGGCAGATTCTTATGGCCTAAGAAGACATATTAGTCGAAGCACCACTCTCAAATAAGAAGCTACCAATCAAGTCAAGAGGTTGATAGAGTGACAAAATTCGACAATCATAGTATCTCTTCGAGGTAATGAAATAGTATGGTCACTCTAATAGTCAGGGTTAGTGGGGATGAGTAGAAACCCATGAAGATGGTCAGATACCACAACCCTATCCCAAGTCTAAACTCAAGAATTTGAAGGAGCTTTATCCATAGGGCCCTCAGGAAGATTTGCCTGAGTCTAAAATTTACTTGGATCCATGATCTAAATGACAACAAATGAAAATTAGAGAAATCTGAGACCCTAGACTCTATAGCTTGAGATTGAAACAAATGAAAAGGAAACATTTCCTAAAATGTCTCATATCCCCTCTTTTATAAGAATGGCGCACTTCACACCATAAAAGAGACTCTGATTAACATGGTACAATGGATACCTTACTAACCATGAACGTATCTCTGATACCAACTTTACATGAATTAAAATTGGACCATGTCATATGGGCACCTCAAGCCTACATGAATTGGTGGTATGTTCAATAACCAAACCTAATCATCACATCAATCACAAGGGTCGGGTGAATCCTAAAAATATAATAAGATAGTGGAAACAATACTAGAAGTCTTAACTCAACAATGTCTCCCATTTCATAGATATAAACACACTAGCCAATATACCCAAGTCCACAGTCATCTATAATACCTCTATACAAATCAATGTTTAGAAATATATATGGTGGTACAGGCCACCAACAATAGTAAAACCAAGTCAAAATGAGACTAAGTCTAATGATATGACACAAAAAAATGAATATCTTCTGAAGTAAGGAAGTGCACCGCTCCCAAGTCAATGAATAAACTACTTGGATCGCCTAATCACTAAGCAGGAAGAGAAGATAATTCTCCAACCCCTATGTCGCATGGGGACATAGCATCCGTAGATGATTATAAGTTGGAGCACTGGCCTTTAACTTAAGAATAAGGATAAAATAGCATTATTATTCAATAACAAAACAATATATCATATTCAATCATATCCACACACCTATCCGTACTTATAGGTATATCACATGCTAATCAAGAAAACAAGGCTAAAGAATTTTCTTGAATATTCATTCATTAGACATGAAATAGGGGATTCTGACCCTCTACACTTATGGATTCAAACATTTCTCATTAAACATAGGACTTTAACCATATCAATAAATTCATTAGCCAATGACTTTAACCATATACACAACTATCCAACCAACGGATTCTAACCACATACACATTCATCTAGGCAATGGACTCCAACCATATGCCCATTTATTAGACAAGGGATTTTAGCCTCATTCAAAAGGACTCTAATCGTAAGCTATTTTATTTGGAGATGTACATTAACCTTATGTGATCTCTCTAAGTAAGGGACTTTTACCTCGAGAAATTTTATTGGGCATGGGACTCCAACCATAAGTTATTTTAAAAGGCAAGGAACTTCAACCTTGAGCCATTTCATAAGGCAAGGGACATAAACCTCAAGCCATCACAACTATCATTATTTTGCATTGGGACTTTAACCCTTAGTCTGTGCATTAATATTCATTCCATACAACTCTTAAGGACTTTAACCATATAACTAATTCTACACTATTCATGACCCCATGGTCCTTATGGGAGCCTTCACTGCTAACCATTTCAATAGTCCTATGCCTTAATTAAATTAATCATAAAACTCAAGTTATGGTCATTAAGTCCCTCACAAACTATTCACATTTCATTAGCAATCTTATACCATATTCTCACCATACTTTGTCTTAACACAC
This sequence comes from Capsicum annuum, assembly GCF_002878395.1. Classification (NCBI taxonomy): domain Eukaryota; kingdom Viridiplantae; phylum Streptophyta; class Magnoliopsida; order Solanales; family Solanaceae; genus Capsicum; species Capsicum annuum. The sequence goes on from NC_061113.1 coordinate 129,616,510, forward strand.
AATTCAAGTTCATTTTCATATTGAGGGACTTCAATCTCTTATTAGTCATTAACTTAACAAGGTCATCATTTAATAATCCATGGCTCATAATACTTTTACAACATCATTTATTAATCGTTTATACTTTTTTGCCCAATGCCCTAGTTCAACACATCACCATATGTGAATAGATAAATTACTTAGTCATTACATAAATACCTTATGTGCATACCTTTAACAAGGCTATTTTCATGTTTGAAATAATCAATAAAAGGGTTACTCAAAACTCTCATTTTAAAGAACATACAAAAAGAATCCATATATAAAAATGATAATCATTAATATGTATAAACATAAGTCTAAGAAAGAATCAACATTATTCATTATTAGGCAACAAAATCCTTTTCATATAATTTCAAAATGATAATGTACACATACTAATCCAAGTGTAAAATACATGGGATTAAAGTTAATAATAAGGGAAAGAGTTACATTCCTTAAAACATATGATTTAACAAGAAACTTGACTTCATTTTGCCTTTTAAAGATCACCCTTAAAACCCTACCCTCAAATTCATCAAAGAGGAGTGTGAGAGTATTTTAGGTGTTTGATCCACTCAAAAATACATTTTACAAGTCCATATACACTTATATAGTGAGGAGACTTAGTATTTTAAGCATGGGAAATGACCACAGCGCCCTTAGTTAAATGCTATAAAATGAACTCGTGTAGGGGTACGGCTACCATATGAACCATACTCTAGGGTACGAGTAGTAACCTAACTTATACCATAGGCCTATCCTAGGTCCCCTACACTATTAATGTTATGATCACATACCCTTGAGTCATATCCCAAGGGTATGACTCAAAACCTAACTCATATACACCAACCGTACCCAAAATTATTCACTCATGCTATGACTTCTCTATATACGATTATGTTTGATATGACTCAAATACTTATGGTATGATTTAGGATAGGATTACTCATACCTAGGACCATGAGTAACCATCACCACACTGCTTAAGATATGAAAGAAGAGGGTAAGGAGGATACAACTTGTACCCAAGGGGTACGTCTTATGCCCCTAATCATACCCAACTAGTGAAACCAAATGGATAAACTATTCAATGGTTCAACGTATTGATGTTTTAATAATTCCAAGATGCATTCATGAAATTGATGAATATAAAATTTAGCCCTTATTTGGAATCTTTCATCATCGTGTTCATTGATGATATACTTGTGTATTTGAGTAGTAGTGAGGAAAATGTGCAACAATTGGGGATCGTGCTCCAAACATTAAGAGATCATATGTATTTTTCCAAGTTATCTAAGTGTCAGTTTTGTCTTGAGTTTTTGACATTTCTTTGACATGTGGTATCTCAAGAAGGAATTATGATAAACCTAGCCATGATTGAGGCAATTCGTGATAAGGTTAAACCTATATCTTTGACTGACGTTCGTTGATTCATTTGTTTTTCCTATTATTATAGATGTTTTATCAAGGATTTTGCTACTATTTCAGCCCCTATGACTAGATTGATTCAAAAGGAGGTTCCTTTTTATGTTCCAAATAGTGTGAGTAGATGTTTTGAAAGCTCAAGGACATTCTTACTTCAAATTCTATGTTATCTCTTCCTATTGAGGGTGAGCGATTCACCTTGTATTTTTATGCTTCTTGTGTTTGTCTAGGTTGTTTTTTGATTCAATAGGGTAGTGTTATTACTTATACTTATAGAAACATAAGGTTCATGACTGTAACTTCCCTACTTAAAACTTGGAGCAGGTGGCGGTAGTTTTTTTCTGAAGATTTAGATATATTATATTTATGGTGTGCATTATAATATTTTCATCAATCATCACAGCCTTTAATATCTTACGACCTATTAGGATATTAATGCTAGAAAGAGTATATGGATTGATTTTTTTAAGGACTATGATATTTCCATGTTGTATCATCCGACCAAGGAAAATAATGCAGCAGATGCCTTGAGTCAAAAGGTAGTTGGTATGGGTAGCTTGTCTTATATTTAAGTTTCTTAGAGGCTGTTAACATGTGACATTATGTCCTTAGCTAACATGATGGTTCACCTTGATATTTTAGATCCTAGGTGGATTTGTCTAGTGTATAGGTGAGGAACTCACTATTTAAGTAAATTTGTGATCATCAGTATGAGGATAGCAAGCCTTGCTTCAAGTATGATCAGTTCCTTCGTGGTGAGTCCGAGAGGAACACCATTTTTTATAAGTTTATTTTATGGTTTAATGGTCATATTTTTATTCCTTATATTAATGACTTTGTACAATTGATTTTACATGAGGATCATGGTTGTAGATATTCTATTCTCCCCAGTACAACCAAGATGTATAGAGATTTGAGACAACACTATCAGATGAGTAGTAGGAAGAGATATATGGTATAATTTGTACCTTGTTTCCTATGTTATTAGTAGGTAAAGGTAGAGTATCAGTGATCAAGTGACCTGACTCAGTGGTTAGCCATTTCAGAATAGAAATAGGAATAGATTACAATGGATTTTGCTATTGGTTTTCCTCGTACTTCCCATGGTTTGGATGTTATATGGGTCATTGTGGATAGTTTGACCATGTTAGCACATTTTATTCCTATTTAGATGTCTTTTAATATTGTGATATTTGCCCATATCTATGTTTGAAAGATAGTTCATATCCATGGGGTGCCTATTTTTCTTTTCCCGGACTGTGGTTCTGTGTTTACTTCTATGTTTTAGAGAGAGTTTTAGGAGGAGTTGGGTACTCAGATGGACTTGTGTACAATCTTTCATCCGCAGACCAATGCTTAGTCTGATCAGAGTATTCATGTTCTAAAGTATATGCTCTAAGCTTATGTTCTGGATTTTAGAGGTCAGTGGGAACAACAAGTAACCTTGGTAGAGTTTGCATACAATAATAGCTATTATTCAAGTATTGAGATAGAGCTTTTTAAGTCTTTGCATGTTGCAAGATATTTTTTCTAGTTTGATGGTTTGATACTTCAAGGGTTAGGCCCCACAGTACTGATTTACTTTAGTAGTTCTTGGATAGAGTCAAGTTGATTTAGTAAAGGTTGAGAGTGACTCAGAGTAAGAAGAAGGCCTATCTAGACTGTAGGATTCATAGCTTGAGTTTCGGAGTTGGTGATTGTGTATTCCTCTATATATTGTTCATGAAGGGTGTGATAAGGTTTTATAAGAAGGCCAAGCTCAATCCTTGTTATATTTGACCTTTTGAGATTCTTTGTTCCTTTTATGAGGTAGCTTATAAATATTCTTTACCTCTATATATTTCCACTATTTATTTAGTTTTCCATGTCTTTATGTTATGGTGATACATTCCTAATCCATCTTATGTGCTTAGATGGGACTCAGTCTAGTTGGATGAGAATTTGACCTTTATAGAGGAGTCGGTGATCAGTTTGACTATTGATGTGGGATGATTGTACTCTAGAGAGATTCCTATAGTTAAGGTATAGTAGAGACATCGCATAGTGTAGGACATCACCTAAGAGATCAAGGGAGAGATACGGGCCCAGTATCCTCACATATTTGAGACTTTACATATTTCTTAATCTTTAACCTTCTAGGATGAAAGTTCCTTCAGTAGAGGACATTCTAATGACCCTTCAATTCATTTTACGTATTTTTGCAATTAGATTATTTCCATATCTACCCTAAGTTATTAATGACTTGCTGGGACTAACAGTTTGGTTATCGAGTAGTTCGTTTGGTTATGAGAGAAAATTTCCTGTTTAGATGTCTTCATTTATTTCAAATGGTCATCGGGACAAAAGTTCACCAAAACAACCTTAGATGTAAATTTTGACTGTGCCATCAGCTTCATAATATTGATTTTAGGCTAGGTTTATCTATGCTTTGGGTCCCGAGGCACCTGAGCTGATTTTGACCTATTTGTTGTAAAGTTGGAAAATTGAAAATCTGGTTGTGTAAGCCACATTTGGTCGAAATGATCATAGATGGAAAATCCAATATCTCCATTGCATAAAAAACATTAAATGTAGTATGGTTATAGAGTTTATTTATATATATCATATTTCAAATGAATCCCGAGGCCTCGGAGAAACATGGAAAAATTTCCAAGGTTCAGCTGGTTTCTAGTGCCTTTGTGATCGCACCACTTAAGTGGAGATTGGACCAGTGTATGACTAGTGAGTAATGTGATCTCACTAGAGGGTATGGTGATTTCTATATTTTCTTCTGAGGCCATGGTGTGCTATTGCAACACCTAATTACCTTGAAGTGGTATGAAAGGATCCCTTAGGTTGCGAACTTGCCCATTTTTCACCCACACCTTGAGAGCAAAATCCCTAGAGAGTGTGATAACTAAAAATTGAGACTTGTGGATTATTCAAGAGATTCACTATTATTTATTTTCAGAATTATCTTCTCAATTGAGATAAGATTCCAACCTTTTCTTGGTGTATTTTAGTGATTTCCTGGCCAAAACCCTAATATATTAAGGGATGGATTTAGAACCAATTTATCTTGGTTTTCACCCATTCTTAAGAGTTATGGTTCCTTGCTTATGTATGCACGTTGGGTTGGACTTGAAAATGTGATTTCCATAAGGGTGACCCACTTATGGTTTTAAATGTCACTTTTGGACCCAAAGAAAAATGGTACAATATGGGTATCGTTACTCTTGTATTGGCATTAAATAGTGATTTTGGTATCTTGGCCTCTTGAGAAGGCTTCTCAACAGGGAAAACTGAAGGTTTAGCAGTTTGTGAGCTTTCTTCAGTGATGAGGTAGTCTAGGCTTATCCCCTGATAGATTAAGTTATGTCATAGTATAATTATGATATCTAGTTAGATTGGGATGGGTTTTAGGTGTTTCGTTGATGAAATGTAAGACTTGAGATTAGTTGGATCATTTAAATTTTTTAAGACCATAGACTTGGAATGCTTAGTTTGTTTTCTCTAACCTTAATGAATTTGATGTAATATCTCATGTTAAGCATAAGAATGCTTTAGGTCACTCAAGTTAAATAGAATGACTTTGTCACCTATGGTTAGGGTGAGATTGGCCTTAGTTTTGTACACTAGTGAATTTTGTGTTAGTACTAATGGACTTAGTTTTAATGCTTGATTAGTATTTCTACTTTACAGATAAATGTAGTATGATATATATTTGAGAGTTCATTTAGATACCTTAGCATAGTCCAGGATAGAGTTTGACTCATAAAAAAATTCAAGGATTTAGAAGTGGACTCTTTGACCCATCTTAAGCCACGATTTAATATTGTTCCCTTGAAACTCGTATACATTGCGAAATGCTTATAAGATTCCCTTTTAGGTAGTGTTGAGGAATCTTTGGTACTTGTTTGTTGAGATGAATGACGAAAAGGTAATTCCTAAATAATTATTCCATATTTATCTATTATTTCCTTAGCTCATGATGAGAAATTGATTAAGCTATTATTTAGGTATAGATTTGGGCTTCCAAATATACCATACAATGAGCCCTTGATTTGTATAATGCCTAACCAGTAAATTTTATTTTTGACAATCCTATGAATAAGCTATTGACTTACCATAGAGTATTTATTGATTAAGTTATTGTTAAACTATCTTATTGCTAATGATAGGCCATTTAGTATACTGCTAATGGTCATTTCTTATTATATTTCTTACAATATTATTTATGCTAAGAAAGTATGATAGGAACCATTCTTGAAAACAACCCTTATGATGTTATTTGCACTAGTGACATAAATTACGTTAGAAGCTATGCTTATTGATTTTAAGGGAAGTTGTCTTTCTAATTATTCTTGAAATTATGATATTTCATCTTATGCTCATATGATGATGCCCAACAAGGTTAAAGAATACTATAATGATACCCAATAAAGTCGGAGAAAATTATGATGATATAATGATACCTGGTAAGGTCAGAGAATATTATAATGATATGATGATACATGGAAAGGCTAAAAGATATTACGATTATATGATAATCTCCAGCAAAGCCAAAGGATATTATGATGATGTTAATAACAGACAAGTCTGTATGATTATTATGATGATACTCGGCAAGGTCTAAGGATGATTATGATGATGAATTGATACCTGTCAAAGCCAAAGGATTATTATATTTATGTGCCTATCTGTACATCTATCGGTTCGAGTTTGGCTAGCCCTGTGTATGGCAATTACATATGTATATTCTTATATGTAAGTAGGGTATGTTGTTTTTTAAAGGGGTATTGATTATAGCCTACTACTTGTAAATACATATGAAGTGGTATGGTTATTGATTGATGTTTAATTAAAATTAGCGGTGTGTATTATTTATATAGATAATAACAACTAGTTGGTAGGAAAAATTAGTTGTATAATGATATTTGGCTAACAAATGAGTTTAGTTGATAAAAAATGGCTAGGTAAAGAATATTGTCTATTTAATAGATATGTAGTGAATTGTTTCCTAGTCAATGACTAAGGGTTATATGATGGCTAGTAATCTAATGAATTATTCAAGTAAATATAGTTAGCTAGTAATTGGTGGCTAATAACAAGTCATGATAATGTGTTTAACGATGGTAATATTATGAGATGTGAGTACTTGTTCAAAGTTTGTAAATTGTGAAATGGTCATAATTACTGATTGATAATAATTATGGAATGATGGTTACATGAGAATGAAAGTTGGTTATAATGTCAGTTAAATCCTTTATTCTTCTCTTGGGTGAATTCTCCAGTCGTATGGGAGGCTGTGATGAGTTATTTACTTCTTTGCACTAGTTTGCATATGGGAGCCAATGTTTTTATCTTGTTTTCTTGCGTTGATCCTTTATGATGCATTATTATTATTCCAAATTTTATAATTATTATGAACAATCATGTTAATATGTTTTAATGCCTTGTGTATACTATTATTTTTACTTAATTATTTGTTATGTGCCATAGTATTGAGGTGATTCATGTTTGTTTATGTACCTTAACTTAGTTTCTATTATCTTGCATTCTATCATTCTTATATCATGATTTATCTTAGTCAACTGATGATTCCTACTAAGTACCTATTGTTTTGGTACTCATGCTATACTCTTGCACCATTTTAGTGTAGATCCGAGAACTAGCATTCGTTGTTGACCTTGTTCATATAGAGTTGACCTTTGAGATATAGGGTAGGTTCTAGGAGTTTTGAGTCGCGTATTTCCTTCTATCCTATAGTTATTTAGTCCCTTGTATTAAGATAGGTGTATTGACTTTATTCTATGTCTTTTGGGTTGTATTATTGACATTACATACTCTTGTACTGGCTCTACTAGCTCTTGGGATCGATTTGCATGTGTTGACTTATTTATCAATTTAGAATCCTTTGTTTATTTATAACTTTTATACATTGAATTTGTCCTATGTTTTGTTTTTTCTAATGAATTTACCCATTGCGTTAGCTATAAATTATGGTTTGTCTTACCTACCGGTAAGATTTCATAAGTGCCATTATGATTAGTAAATTAGCAAAAGAGTGTATTAACTTGGAATTAAAGCTTATGGGTGTTTGGGAAGCTAGATTAACAACTATTTATTGATTCTCTGAGGGATTTAAGGAAAGAGTCATTTAAATTCATGGTTGAATTTCTTAAATATTTTCTCAAAACACAAAAAACTTTAGGGATTGATTTTATCCCCAAAGTAGATTTGTTTTCACCAATTTTTGGGTAATATTCCTTGAGATTATATGATTGCTGAGTTGTTTTCTGAAATGTGATTTTTGTAGGTAGGACCCACAAGGGTTTTGAAGTTATTTTTTGGACCCAAAGCACTATGGTGCCATATAGGTATCGATATTCTCGTATTGATTAGAAGTATGTATTTCTGATAGCTTTGCATCTTAAGGAGGCTTCTCGAAAGGGAAAAGCAAAGGTTTTGCAGCTCATTGAGCTTTGTTCGGTATTGAGGTAGGCTAGGTTTATTTCTTATCAAATAGAGCTATATCATAGTATTCTCATGATATTGTGTTGGATTTTGGATTTGTTTAGGTGTTGGATTGATGAAATGCAAGGCTTTCATTAGTTGGATCATTAAGGCTAAATCAAAATCATTGAGTTTAAATACTTTATTTTTTTCTTGGAAACTTAGTATATTAGACTTCATTACACATGTCTAGCATGATAATGCCTTAGATTGCTAAAGATTGAGTATCATGCTCTAGTTAATAATATTGAAGCTAAGTTGGTTTTAGTTGTTTACACTAATGGAATACCGTAGTTGCTATTATTGAGTTAGATATAGTGTTTTGGAAAGAGATTTACCTTTAGACTAATCATGGCTTGCTTTAAATCTATAAGTTTATTTCGATGCCTTAGCCTAGTCCGGGGTAGAAATTTGTCTTGGAATGTATTTTGGGGATTTAAAAATGGGCTCTTGACCCACCTTAAGTCAAGATTGATGATAGTTCTCTTGAAACCCTTTGTCAAATGCCTAGTGAATGCCATTCTTAAGCAATGTTAAGGAACCTTGGTAGTTGTTAGACATGATTAATGACGTTAGAAGTAATGCCTAAGTGATTATTTTTAGGTAAGAGTTATTGGTTATGATTATGATGAGCTATTGATTATGTTATTATTAAGGCTGTGGATTGGGAAATCAAATATACTATTGAATGTACCTTTGACTATGATATTGTCTAAGCCATAAATTATATTACTGACTAAGCTATTAATAAGCTATAGATTATGTAATGGAGTAGCTATTTCTCAAGCTATTGATAAACTATCTTTATGCTAATGATAGACCATTGAATTAGCTATTAATAAGTCATTTCTTATGATATTGCCTATAATTAAGATCATCCTAATAAATTATGCTAGAAACCGTGCTTGAAAACATTCCTAATGATGATATTAGCAATTGTGCCATCAATTATGTTACAAGTCATGCTTATTGATTATATGAGAAATTATGCTATTGTCGTGCTTGAAATCATGAATTTTTATTTCATGAATACTAGTTCTATTGGTTTTGTCACCAATTATGATTATATATATATATATACTGGACAAGAACATAGGATATTATGTGATATTTTGATACCTGGGAAGGTGAGAGGCTATTGTGATGATACTCGACAGGGCCGGATGATATTATGACTATATTATGGTACCTAGCAAATTCAGAGGATATTATGATGATATGATGATACCTATCAAGGCCAAATGATATTATGATGACATGTTGATACCCGAAAAGGCCGGATTATATTGGTCATTAACAAAATATTGATAAAAGTGGTTTACTTGGTAAAGATGATTAGTAATAAATGATGATTGGTAATATATGAGGCTAGTGATAATTTATGGATATCTAACAAAGGATAATTAGTGGCTATGAGGTAAATAGTTGTTGAATGATGATTAGAGGCTACATGATGACAATTAGTCAAATAGATTAGTAATAAGAAATGGTTAGCTAGTAAATGGTGACTAGTGTATGTTGATGCTACTATTGTTTAGTCATGAAAATATTATGGAATGTGAGTACATTATCTAATATTGGGTAATTATGAAACATTATGATTATAATTATGGAATAATGGTTATATGACGATGAAAATTTGATTTAATGTCAGTTGATTTCTTAATTCATCTCTTGACTGTACTCTCCTATTGTATGGGAGGCTTTGATAAGTTTTTTTACTTTTCTGCACCAATTGACATATGAGAGCAAATTTTGTGACTGTGTTTGCCTGTTATGATGCTTTGTGATAGATTATTATTCTGAACTATTTGCTTATCATGCACAATGATATTGGCATGCATTGATACCTTAACTTATAGTGTTATTCCATTTTAATTATTTATCTTATGCATTGGTATTGGAGGTAATTTAGGTTCATCTCTGTACCTTGACTTAGTTTAAGTAATCTCGTATTTTATCATTTTTATATCATAATTTAGCTTAGTTGGCCCATGATTCGTAGTGAGCACCCATTTTTTGGTACTCATACTATAATTTTATACCTTTTTAGTGCAGATCCGAGTACTAGCTATCAATGCTAATCATTGTTTGTGTGGTGAATTAATTTTGGAGATAGGGTGAGCTCTTGGAGTTGGAGTTTCCCATTTTTCTTTTTCTTTATCTTATGCCTTTTATTCTAAGACAGATGTATCGACTATTCTATACTTTTGAGTTGTATTGGTTCTAATAGATTCTTTTGTACTGGCTCTACCAGTTTAAGGAATTGGTATCTTGTATTGACTGTTCTTATCTATCAAGAAAATTTTTCATATTTATATATTATGTTCTTTAATTTTACCTATGATGGGCATTTCCTACAAAATTAATATACCACATCAGCTCTGAGTTATGGTTTTGGCTTACCTTCTTGGGGAATTTAGTACGTGTTATCATTACTCATAAATCAGATCATGAAAAATTGATATCTAAGCTAGGTTTCACTTGTATTGTTGGTATAAGAGAAAGTGTATAGTAGAGTCCTATACATCGAAGTGATGATGTAATTTTCCTATATTTGGAAGGCTATGTTACATTCTTAGGAGTTCTTCAGTTCTTTCACTAATATCGTACTAAGAGTCAAAGTTGGTTTATAGAAGTATTCTTTTGACTTTAATCTTTCATAGATGGCTAGGACACGTGTTACTGCTACATGAGATTAGGGTCTTGATATTGATCTTAGGGATCCTTCTCCTATTCGTTGATGACCTAGAGGTCATGTACAACCTCATGATGTGTCCCCATCTTGGGGCTAGGATAGGTTGCCTTACCCAAGTCCTATTCCTACCCCTGCCCCAGAGATTATTTCGTCGTAGCCATTAGTGGGCCAAGTACTAACGTAGGCTTCACCAGGGTTTATTTCCTTTTCATTGTTCAAAGATTCATTGGTTAATCTTTTAGTGCGTCATCTGATGGTGTATAGTCTACAAATTAGAGTGTTATCCAGGTAGGGGAGCAACATGTAGCTATGGCTTGCAGAGTTAAGGTTTCTTGTACAGCGGTGGTAGCTTTGCCGATAGTTGATCAGTCAGTTGTTGCCCAACCTGTAATGTCTTCTAAGGAGTAAAAAATGTAGGGTAGATTCTTGAGATTGGTTCTACCTAGGTTTTATGGTGCTCTAGGTAAGGATCCTTATATGTTTCTAATTGCTTATGAGGATAGGCTCTAAAACTTTTGCCATATTAAGACTCGCGTTGTCGATTACACCATAATTAATTGGATTTGGGTGCTCGACATTCGTGGAGAGGTTTTATGGATTATAGACTAGTTGGATCTTCTCTTTCATTATAGACTCACTTCTTTGATATTTTCATGGGAAAGTACATACCTTGTGGCCTTAGAGACCATTTGATGGATCGGTTCTCTCGATTGGACCAGCGCTACATGATTGTTGTAGAGTATAAGGTTTGATTTCACGAGTTGGCTAGGCATGTGACTAATATTCTAGATACTGAGTATAAGAGAGTTTGTTGCTTTGTTAAAGTTGTGAGACATTAAGAGAGTTTTTTTCTTTGTTTGAGGGTTGATACTTCCCATTCGTATGTTTATTAAGAGTTAAAATATTATGGGTAGATTCCTTGCTGAGGTTTTGGATCATGCTAAACTGATCGAGGAGATGGATTATAAGGGTTGTGATAAGAGGCCTAGGTTTTAGGGAAGATTCAGTAGGAGTTTTCGTAGTTACCTACCTAGAGATAATAGTTCTTAGAGTAGGTATCCTTCGTGTCCATACTTTTAGTCTTAGAGTCAGCCTAGTCAACTTGTTCAGCATGCAGTTTATATTACTTTTGGAGGTCATTCTAGTGCAATTGATCACCATGGTAAGGGCAGTGGTCAGTCTTTATGAGGTTTATTTTGTAGTTGTTATAGTCATGGTTGTTACTCTAAGTCAATCAAATCTGTTGTTTCTGATTTAGGTTATGTTTCTTATTTTACTTGTGGATTTCCTGGTCACCATTCATGAGATTGCCCTAGTCATAGGGTGATTGTTGCTTTATCTTAGAGTGTTCCCCCTATTAGAGCTTTTCATCCCTCATCTAGAGGTAGTTATTGTAGTCACATGGATTGTTTCCTGGGTACTCAAAGAGGTTCTTAGGTAGGAGGGATAGGAGGTCAGTCAGGTGCCTAGCTCGGTGGCGGGTGTCATCAGTTATATTTAGTATGTTCTCATCGCAAGGTTAAGACTTTTGATGTTGTAGTTACAAGAACGATTTTTGTGCAGCCAGTCATCCATTTGTTTATTTCATTTGAAATCCACTTATTATTATATATATATATATATATGCTTATTGAACACTATTGTTGGTGTTGTCTTGTGATTCATGATCTATTCCATTTCTCGAATCTACTCTCGTGGGTGATTCTTTAGTAGTGGATCAAGTTTTTAGATCAAGTGTTGCGATTGTTAGTTATGCTGATAATTATGTTGATCATATTATTCTGGATATGGTAGATTTTGATGTGACATTAGGCATAGATTGGTTATCCCACTATCATGCAGTCATGGATTGTTTTGCAAATCTAGTTACCTTAGTCAATCCAAGAGTACCCCCAGGCATATGGTAGGGTGATATTATCCGCACACCGGTGGTAATTATTTCTTACTTTCATTCTAAGAGGCTTATTTTAAGGGGTTTCGAGTTTTACCTCACTTATATTTATGTTACTAGTATGGAGAGTCCGTAACTTGACATAGGTCATGCCGTTTGAGAGTTTCCTGATATTTTCACTACCGACCTATTTGTGAGATTGAGTTTGTTATTGATCTTGAGCCTGGAACCCAACCTATTTCTATTGCACCTAACCATATGGCTCCTTCCAAGATTTAGGAGTTGAATTCTCACGTTTAGGATGTTCTTAGTAAGGGTTTTATTAGACTAGGTGTGTTGATAATAGGCAACTTAATAAGGTGAAAATAAGGAACTGTTATCCTATGGCTCGCATTGATAATTTGTTTGACCAGCTTTAGCTGGAAACAATGTTTTCTAAGATTTATGTGAGATCTGGTTACCATCAATTGAGTATTCAGGATAAGGATATCATGAAGATATCCTTCAGGACATGTTATGTTCATTGTGAGTTCTTAGTGATGTCATTTGGGTTAACGAATGCCCCAACCACATTCATGGATTTGATGAACTGAATATTCTGTCCTTATTTGGATTCCCTTGTCATTGGGCTCGTCAATGACTTCCTTGTGTATTCGAGGAGTAGAGATGAGCATATGCAATTTTGAGAATCATGCTCCAGACTATGAGAGATCATATTTTTTTCCAAGTTCTCCAAATGTTAGTTTTCGCTTAAGTCAGTGACATTCCTTGGTCAAGTGGTGTCTAAGGGTTGTATTATGGTTGACCCAACCATGATAGAGGCTATTTGTGATTGGGCTATACCTACATCTCCGACTGAGATTCATAGCTTCATTGATTTGGCCAGTTATTAAATACACTTCATCAAGATTTTTGCTACTCTTTCAGCCTATATGACCAACTTGACTCGGAAAGAGGTTCCTTTCTTTATAACCTAAAAGCTATCTTAAAATCAAATATGGACACAAACAACAGTAACAAACTATGCAAAATAACACATAGAAGAAAAAAGGCGAAGAAGTTTTGCATAAAGTAAAGATTGATAGAGAGACCCTCACTTCCACCAATGATTAGCAAAAGAATTTGTATCAAAGACTCGATCACACCTCACCAATGTTAGACCAAACCTCACTCTTAGGTGAACCAAAGGAATTTATACTACCTCAATCACACCTTTCTTTCCAAATGTTCAACACAAGTGAATAACCCTTCAATTGCATTCAAAACACTCAAGTTTTTTTTATACACTAAGCTAAGGACACTATGAACTACAAGCTAAAGAGTAATCTTTCAATATTCTTCAAAACTCATGAAAATACCCACTAAAGTGTATATTTTTACTATTACATAATAAATGTTTGAAAAGACCTTAATGAATAAGGGAAAGTAAGTGCATCTTGGATGTCACCTTTGGATGTAAAATGTCTTAAACACCCTTCATTTGAGGCGCCTCTTGAGTGTAGTAGTTCCTTTCTCCTCCTTTAACTTGAAAAGGCTTTAAAAGGATCAAAACAATTGCCAATTCCGAAGCTTGAACCTTTGATAATGCCTTGAACTCTTTTGTGCTCTTTATGCTTTTATCATCCTCTCTATCTTTAAAGGAATTTGTCTCCAATTCCTATTTTGCAAAATCAAAGAGAGAAAGACAAGAACACAATCCTCTTTGTAAGAGGGTTAGTATTAGTACCACACTCACATAATCAATCCATGGTTGTTCACAATTAACATACAACCACATATCCTTGGAATTCAACATGAAAAGCTTTGTATAAAGGATACCAAAAAAGTGAATAGCTTCAACATTAAAAGATAATGAGCATGAACCAAAACTACACTTCCAACATATTACAAATACCCCGGGGTCAAAGGGAAGTAGTAGGCATGGGTCTAGGCTGAAACTACCCTTCCCTTTTACTTGAGGATCAAAGTCATGACTTTCTAAAACACCACAAACAAATTTTACATACACATGGTAACCTTGAACAATATTAACTTCATGGATTTCATCACATAAGCTCAAAAGACCATACTTATTGACAGGATCAACATTACAAGAATCAACACTAATTTGAGGGCCCTAAATTCCACAAATCACATATTTAAGTAGTGGACTATATGTAGGAGCACATTGATCATGGTACAAAATAAGAAAGAAATTAAGAGAAGATGCATGTTCCCCTATATTAATCAATCTCGAGATCAGTACACTAGATGACACATCATAACAAGTCAAACTCAAAGAAGTGTATGGAGTAGCCTTAAGGGTAAGTTGTTTGAAAATCCGAAACCACTTTACAATACACTATATCACACCTTTTTGAGTTCAAGGAAATGTATAGAATAGTAGGATTACCCCGGGTTAGGCTGGGACAGCCAACCATTTTGGTGCTCTCTGCCAAGGGCGCCATTTGATTATATCTCTTTTTTGTGTGTGGAACTCCTTGGATGGCATATCATATTACACCTGCATGTAAGAAAAATCAAGGCTAGGTAAAATGCTATCCTTTGAGTTAGTGAGTATCAAGGGACCTTTATGGGCAAGTCCCAGAAATAAAGTTGCCTTCCCTTTTCCATCCTCACAATCTAAGGCCTCCCCTTCCTTTTCCTTTTTTACTTTCTCATCCAACTTCTTGGTTTCATTTTTGATTTCAACCACACTAGATGGTGGAAGAGGAATAGGAGTGAACTTTCGGCCTCCATGCTCAAAGGTGTACCTATTAGCCCTTCCGTCATGCTTAGTATGTCTATCAAATTGCCAAGGACTTCCTAAGAATATGTGAAATGCTTGGATAGGGATTCCATCACACAACACTTCATCATGATAGTTCCCTACTTTAAATATATTCACATATTGTCATTTGACCTTTAATTCACCACACTTGTTTAACCATTGAAGATTGTATGGATTCAGGTAAGGGATAGTGGATAGTTTCAAGTGGTTAACGAAAGTAACAGTAGCAATATTCACATAACTCCCACAATCTATGATCATTGAAATCACACTTCCTTTAATAAGGCACTTGGTATGAAAGAGGTTCTCTCATTGATCATCCAATACCTTACTAAACAAAGTCCTCTGAACCACATAACTAGGGACATCATATTCCCCCTCACAAAGTAACACATCTTCTTCACTGCCCTTACCTAGAGTTTTGAGTTGCACACACTCTCCATCTTGAGAGTTGTCATCATTTTCCTCGTCTTTCAAGTCAACGTCTTCACCAAGATAGTACAAATTCCCCCATTTAAGGATCACTATATGCTGGTTACGATACTCACTTTCCCTATGACCTCACCCTTGACATTTGACATATCCTAGGCCCTTAGAATTAGAATTAAAATTTGGTTTACCTTCAAGCTTTGGAAGATGGTGTTGGGCAGCCTTGGTTATGTATTGAGGAGGAGCTATAGATGCCGAAACCATATCCCTTTCCTTGGACCAACCTGTAGGAGTGTAGGGAGCCTTTGGCTTGTATCTTTCCTTGTTCTCTTTCTCAATTTCAGAAGCCACTTGAAAGACTTCAACCAAACTTTCAAACTTATGAAGATTCATACGAGATTAGCTGGCTTTTTTCAATCCTACCTTTAATCAAATGATGCCATGGTGAACTTTCTCACCTCTATGATCAAGTTTCAAGATTATTTGTTAGAATTTGTCATAGTACGCTATGACACTATTGCTTCCTTACCTAAAGTTGTAGAGTTTGGCAAGAATCTTATGTCTATATTGTTCATGGACATACCTCTTTATCATTAGTCTCTTCAACTCCTCCGAAGGGGGTTATTAGCCACCAATCAATGCATTGCCTAATCCCTTAGTGTAATCACACCATGTATTTGCGTAGCCTTCAAAGTGAGCAATGGCATAGCAACTTTTTTTCTACTCAGTTAAGTCATTCACTTGAAATAATTTATCATAAGATGACTCCTAATCTAGGTACACCTTGGGGTCACTCTCTTCTTTAAAGGTTGGAATGCCAACCTTGATAGAATTTATGCCCATGTCTTGGGTTCCATGGTGATTACCATGGCCATAACTTTCGTCTTTCCCTAATATTCTGCCATAAGGTTCACTTGTGTCATACCTTCCCCTCATTTCTTCCTCAAAGCAATAGTCATCATTAGGAACCTCATAACCTTCTTTCTTCCTTCTACTATAATCTTTGATTTTGATTGGTTAGTTTTGATTTTGGGATCTTTGTGGATGGTTATAAGGCCTTTGTTTATTTAGATCTTGGACTTATGGAATTGGATGTGGTGGAGGATAAGGTCTTTGGTTCATGGGATTCAGTATTTAGTAAGTAGGATTTTGTGGTGGTATTTGGTTATGTGGAGGAATTGGTCTTTGGTCAAAGGGATTTGGTACTTAGAGATTCAGGTTTGGGGGTGGATTTTGAGTTCTGAGTCCTTCTTGTTGTATTTGGTTCATTTAGGGAAGTAGGGGTCTTTGTATGTTTCGGTTTGTAGGTGTTTGGACTTGGTTTTTTTGGGGTTGTAGAGGGTATAGCATTGGGTGGAGAGTTTAGAGTGTTATGGTCATTAAGGAGTTGTTGGCTTTGATACTTGAAAGACACATGGTAGGGATTAGAGTAGAAGGTCACCAGTTCCTCCTACTTTCAACACTATCAAGCCTTCCACTAATTGTGGACACCTAACCCTTCAAAGAATTCATGTCTCCTTTCATAATGACCAACTCACCTTTCAAGTCTCGGGTTAGTGTATCAAACTAAACCATCAAGACTCCTAAAACATAATTCCCAAGTGAGGGAGAACTTGAACTCTCGGGTTCCTTGCTCCTTGTGCCTAACAAACAATAAAAAAAACCTATAAAATGATCAAACATGTTAGTTCAATAAACCTTACCACACTCACACTCGGATCTCACCTCACACATGGTCTCACAAGTGTTAAAAATGTGGAAAAACTTGGCAAGTGAATGATTGGTAAATATACTTTGGCATGAAATCAGTTCTTGTTTGATATGACTCAAATTAAAATGATACACGGATTAGAACCAACAAACAACTATGAATTAAAAAATCAGAAAAGCACACAAAAATCGAAGACACGAAATAAATGAACTCTAGAATAATTACCAACCTAGTAGGAACTTACTAGCTTACTATTTAGTTATAGAATTAACTTACAAGAAACTAGAATAAAAAAATTAGGAAATAGGAAAATCTACTTAGAACTTGATTTGGTCGTTTACACCTGATGACATGGCACTATTTGATTAGATGTTGAGCTTAAAAAATTTTCAATCCCAAAATGTCAAGTCTCGTCCTTACACACCCTTAGGGAAGAAGGATGATGATTTGAGGGGGAATTAAAAAGTTTTGGTGCCCTTTCAAGCTCCAATTTGAAATAAAAAACAATGCTCCCCCTTTTTGTACTTGGATTGTACTTGATTTTATACTTTGATTATTCCTTTGTCTTTTCTTTCTTTTAGATGATTAGGAATATGCTAAATAATATTCTTGTACAAAAACCAAGGAAACTCTCTTTAACTCTCTTTTTGAATAAAATACATCTCTTGTATATTCTTCTACAATAAGATTTGATGAATATTGAAGAACCAGATGAATATTGTAGAGTTGACCAAAGTTTGACCCTTAATCAACTGAATCTCAAATATAAATTTTACTATGTATATAGGTTCCTTAGGCCAAGATGATCTCAAATAACTATAAATCACAACCAACCAACGTCCACAACACAAAAACCACACAGATCTAGCCTCTTGAATCTTCAAAATGCCCTAACCATGGAAGTGTTAGCTCAAATTCAACCAACTCTTGCTCCAAAAGTAGATATAGACTCCTTAAATGCTAGAGAGAAATGATCTAGCACTTGAAACCAACAAAATACAATAAAAATGAGTACATCTAACTTACAACACACCGATCTACTACAAAACACTACTAAAAATTATTTTTTTGTGATATTTCTTTGGATTTGACTCATTTTTTGTGAGATATACTTAATAAGGATATTAAAACCAAGAACTAGAGTTGTGTACCAACCCTAAGAAAGGATTTGATAACAAATGATAACCTAAAATCTATATAGAAATAGAAAATGGACACAAAGCAAAAGAACAAACTTAGGAAAATAACACATAGAAGAAAAGAGATAAAGAAGATTTACATAAAGTAAAGATAGATAGAGAGAGCCTCACTTCCACCAATGATTAGAAAAATAATTTGTATCAAACACTCGATCACACCGAACTAATGTTAGATAAAACCTCACTCTTAGGTGAACCAAAGGAATTCACACTCCCCCGAATACACCTTTCTTGCCAAATGTTCAACACATAGAAGAACTCTTCAATTGCATTCAAAATACTGAAGTTTCAGTTTTACACTAAGCTAAGTAGACTATGAACTTCAAGGTATATTGTAATCTTTCAATATTCTTCAAAACTCATGAAAATACCCACGAAAGTGTCTACTTATACTATTACATAACAAATGTCAAAAATGGCCTTAATGAATAAGGGAAAGTAGGTGCCTCTTTTATGTCACTGTGGGATGTAATATGTATTCAATACCTTTCACTAGAGGCACCTCCTGTGTGTAGTGTTTCCCATCTACTCCTTCAACATGACAACGCTTTAAAAGGCTCCAAACACTTACCAATTTCGTAACTTGAACCTTTAATAATGTTGTGTATTCTTTTGTGTTCTTTATGCTTGTATCATTTCTAATGGTTTGAGGAGTATGAGTCTAGATTTAGAAAGCTCAAGGATTTTCTCTCTTCAGCTCTTTTTTTGGCTCTTCCTATTAAGGGTGAGTGATTTACCATGTTTTGTGACATTGTAGGTGTTGGCCATGGTTGTGTATTGATATAGTAGGGTCATGTTATTTCTTATAGTTTTAGACAGCTTAAGGTTCTTGGAAGTTGATGCTCATTTTTTCTAGTGATGAGAGGTGGTTTCACACTTAAAAGATTCCTATGGTTAAGGTTCAGTGGAGGCACTTCTCAATGGAGGAGGCCACTTGGGAGATCGAGGGTAAGATACGATTCCAGTAACCTAACTTAATCGAGACTTCGGGTACAGACTAATCTTTAACTTTCATGGATAAAATTTCCTATAGTTATGGATATTGGAATGAACCTTTAGGTCATTTTCCATATTTCCACTTATTTTCAAGGTTAGAGCATCTCCATAGCTACCCCAAGTCATTTATGACTTACTAGTGCTGACAATTCGATTACCGCGCAGTTCGTTTAGTTTTTACAGCCAATCATGTATTTAGAAGTTTTTGTTGGTTCTGAATGACCACCGTGTGGAAATTTCATTAAAACAATCTTGGCTGCTAATTTTGACAATGCCAGTAACTCTGGAATATTAATTTTAGGCTATGTAGACATTAATTTATTGTCCTAAGGTACTCAATCTTATTTTGACCTATTGGTTGGAAAGCTAAAAAATCAAAAATAAGGGTGTTGGACCCACATTTGGCAGAAACAACCTCGTATGTGAAATTCAAGTATGTCTTTGAGTCTTGAATATCAAATTTACTGTGGTTACGCATTTTTTTGCATATACGGGATTTTGAATGAATCCTGAAAGGCTTGATGGAAACATTGAAAACTTCCAAGTTTCTATTGTCAACTGATGCAGTAGTGAATGCCAGCCAAGGTCTACTATCGTGACTCCTTATATAAAGGAGATAGTGAAATCGCCAAAGGCCTATTGTGATCACAAAAACCCCGACAGTTGGGAGGTAGTGCAATTTCACACTTGTAGGTCATAATAAAGACTACCGAGGCCCTGAACTTGGTATAAATTATGCACATTTACACAAAATTAGGCATTTTTCATCTTCCCATTGAGAGATAAACCCAAAAATAGTGTGTTAACTTATAATTTAAGATTTTGGGTAATTGGGAAGCTAGATTTACATCTATTTCTTGATTCTTCTACAAATTTAAGGTAAAAATGCTTTAAATTCATGGTTGAATTTATTGATTATTTTCTCCAAACCCCAAAACATTTAGGGATATATTTTACCCCAAATTAGCTTGGTTTTCACCCATTATGATGATAATGATTCATTGAGCTTATATGATTGTTGGGTTGGTTTCAGAAATGCGATGTTGGTAAGTGGGACCCATATGAGGTTTTGATGTCATTTTTTATACCCGAAGCATAATTGTGAAATATGAGTATCTGTATTCTCATTTTGATGAGTAAAATGTGTGTTTGATAGCTTTTTATCTTGAGGAGTCATTTCGAAAAGAGAAAGCAAAGGTTTAGTAGTTCCTTGAGCTTTCTTCAGCTTTGAGATAGGCTAGGTTTATCCCTTTTTATATTAATCTTTTCCTTAGTATTATTATGATATTATGTTGGATTTGGGATGGTTTTAGGTGTTGGATTGATGAAATGCAAGACTTGGGTTTAGTTGGAACGTTTAGGCTAAATAAAAAATGTAGAGTTGAAATACTTAGCTTGTTTCCTTGAAACTTATTACATTATACTTCATTATTTATATATATCATGAGAATGCCTTAGATTGCTTAGGATTGAGTATCATATTCTAATTAATCATATTTAGTGTTAGTTGGCGTTAGTTGCTTACACTAATGGAAGTGCCTTAGTTGCTATTATTGAAGTAGATATAATATTTGGGAAAGACCTTCACCTTAGGACTAATTGTTGCTTCTATACATCTAAGAGTTGATTTAGATACCTTATCCTAGTCTGAGGTAGAAATTTATCTTAGAACGTATTTCGGGGATTTTGAAGTGGGCTCTTAACCCACCTTAAGTCAAGATGTATAATAGTTCTCGTGAAACCCTTTTTACGCTTATTAAATGCCTTGAGAATGCCCTTATTATCAAATATTTAAGAACCTTGGTACTTGTTGGTCATGATAAATGATGTTAGAAGTAATTCTTAAATGATTATGCCATATGTAAGAGTTGTTGATTAAGCTTATAAGGAGCCATTGGTTATGCTATTGATTGGGCTACCGAATATGCTATTTAATGAACCCTTGACTCAAATATTATCTAAGTCATAAATCATGTTATTGAATATTCTATGAATAGGCTATAGATTATTTCATGGATTAGTGATCAACGTCCAAACTACACCTCCAATTAAGGATAAAGTTGTCGTTGTGAAGTATAATAACTGAACTATGTAGGGGTCGAACACACAAGAAAGACTTAGATTTATATCTCTGGTTTATAGAACTCAATGGGTTGAACAAAAAGTAAGTGAGGGGTGTAGTAAATGTATCGAACAAGTTACTAAATATAACTTTGGTTGTAAACAGTCGAAGATGAACACAAGAGTTTTTTTCCCCCCGAATTCTCAAATCCGTAGGTTTATTATGCTTTGATTAACTAACCACGTACTTTACACGCATAATCTAATATGTTATGTGTCATCAACTGTCTTGTGGACTCATTGACAGATTTCATCCTTTACCTTTTGAGCCTCGAGATTTTGTATCACTAACCCTTAATCTAGAGTCCAGTTAACTATTACCTTTTGAGTCTTAAGTTATTTAATGGCAGATATCCATCTTATATTAATACTACTGATTAGCTTGGAACGACAGTTAATCTTCAAATTAATGTTGTAGTTAACTTTTCCTAGTCACTACTTCTCTTGTGGAGTAAGTAGAAATAATTTAGCAGCATCCTAATCTTTGCAACCACTATAACAACTATCAAACTAAAGATAATTCCATGCAAGAACAAGTACTAGTTCACATCAAACTCACACTTCCCCTACATTATCTATATGCTAGGGTTCCCACAACCATTGCAAAGGGTTTTTGCCACGCATGCTTGTGAAATGAACAACAAAATTCATGATGAAAGCAATTAAACAATAGCACAAGAATAATTAAATAAAACTCAAAGTCTAGAACTTAATTATCATCCAAAAGCAATACAAGAGCAATCGAAAGATCATTTTTGAATCGTGGAATCAAACTATGAGTTATAAATGTTAAGAGTTCTTCTTCGAACTACAAACATAAAAAAGGTATATATAGTACACAAGGAAACCTTGAAAATTAACTCCTGAATAAAAAAGTAAAATATAGGTCGGTGATTAATTAGGCAACATATGAACTGTATGTACCACATATGGACCGTATGTCAACCTAGGTAAGTAATGAACTTCTGTACAGATTCTGAAGCTTTTTGGAATTTCAATCTCTACACATACCCAGGTCATATACCAATCGTATATACCATATATGGACTGTATGTGGACATAGGTATATGCATAGTATCTTCCCTACTCCTGAGCCTCTAAACTTCAATATCTGACACATACTTTGATCACCTGCACCCAGTAAGAAGCACATACGACCATAATTACATGGGTAAGTAGCGAAAAACTTAAATTTGCATCTTTTTCTTCAGTTTATCATCCAAAATCTAATTTCCTATAAAATATACCCAAAACACATCATCACAAAAACAATCTGATAAAATTGCATATTTTACAGTTTTAAGCATCGAATGTATTATAAATCTATAGCACATAAAAACCATAAACTTAGAACTTTTGCATGTCCTTAGACAACACAACAAATTAAAACAAAAACATGATGCTTAACTAGAAGAATCTAAGCTATCTAAAACCGCCAGTCATCACATAAAGCTAAAACACATAACTATACCCCCCCCCCCTTCTATATAAAAATGTAATGACCGACTCTATATAAAAATGTGTCATAAAAATGTGAAACAATGGGATTAAGATATGGAAATAGACAGCAAGCATGTAAATAACTTACACTACCCGGACATGGAAGCAACTAGTAATGAAACTTATGTACCCTCCAAATCAAACAAGTCTCACTCACTCGTATGAAATAAGCATGTCAATGTGGGGATGGTCAGTATGCTCTCACACTCAAAAATGGAAGTTCAACAATGCATATCAAATATCCTAGGCTTTCCCTTATTTTCATTATGTTTGTTTTTAGACAGTCAAGTTTAAATCACTATAGGACTTTATTTTGATTTTAATGTAGGCTACTGGATGGTATGGTACAAATGAATATATCAAGTGACTAAGCCTCCTTGTCACTACACTAACTTTAGAGTTCACTCTTTAACAGATTTCATTTTACACCACCCTTATTTCACTTTTTTATTCTTTTATACATATTCAGGTTCAATGTGCTTTCCTTTATTCATTGTTTTTGTTTTATTTTCATTTTCATATTTTTATTTTATTTTCTTGTACCAAACCTAGCCTTACTATGTTTTTATATTATTTTACTATTCACTCCATATCCCGCACCCGTATCATAGACACCCTCAACTTAGGCGATTTGCTTGAGTTGACGTACATAATCTCCGAAAATGATCTGGGCCAAAACAGGTTCATTGCAACAAAAATGGGAAGGTGAAAGGTGTAAAGAAAGAAATAGGCTGTAAGGCTTAAAAAAATTGATCAACGGATACTATTTTACATTGGGAAGGTCATTTAGGCTAAAAGTGGACTAAAATAAAAAATGGCATATGATTCTTTCCTAACAAACTATCCTGAAACCTAGGCCAGACGAACCAAGAAAGTTTTGGATTAAACACAAAAAAGAAATTAGGCATTATCTCACACAGACATGACACAGAATAACATCACAAACTACTACCTATCTCGTTCATGCACAAGTTAGCTATGATTGTCATGTCCCTAATTATAATGCCATAATAAAATCAAGAAAAGATACACATATATACATTCACATGGTTCTAAAAAGAAATTTGTAGGGTATCATTTTTAATAAAATCAATAAAAAATATGACAACTTCCCGAGATACTTAAAAATCTACTCATTACACAAAAACAAACACAACTTGAAATAAATCACATAATAACACAAATTGTAAACCTAGACATGATGGTTCTATAATCATACAACAGTCGACGTGAAAATAAGCACGACAATAAAACCTGCAGTGTTGTGGTATACCTAATCCCCAATTGAAAACTGCACACTATCCTAATTATGCTAAATAAATATAAAGAAAGGGCATGAGGACATACTTGGGATGCACCAGGCATCGTACCATGATCGTCCCTCAGTAAGGAAATCTAGACTGATGGAGCCCATGGTGGTGGTTGTGCACTACTAAAAGATGCACCCACTACTATCTTGACATACCTATACCTACTAGTATCTTCAGTCTCCAATGAATTATATCTTTCCCATTTTAGGGCCTATTCATATGTCATAGTAGGATCCTACAGATCTTTCTTTCAGCCTCCCGTAGTCCATACTATGGGGACTATATCATCATTCTCCAAAAAATAGGTTAAACGTTATAGCACCTACAAAAGGTGTTATCTGAATATATAGGGGAACAACTGGTGGGACGGTTAACATATGGCTCTTAATGAGAGAGTGTACCTGTGCTCTCTAAGTACATCAACCTCTTACATAATATCACCTAGATCTGGCACCTCAATGTTTCTTAATTGAGTCGATACCTGACCCTAACAGGCATTTATTCATGAATACAACTCACCTCATAGCACTGTCAAAGAAGCCTGATGTGCTAACTCAAATATAGCCTTACTCCTCTTTAGTGTAGTCCAGACCCATGGCCAGATTTGTGCATATAAATTACCCACCTTAGCCTAGATATTTTATATCTAAATGTCGGTGACTCTTTAAATCTCCATAAATATCTACATTAACTGACAAGAGACTAGCATCATACCTAAAGAGCAACTTGTAACACCTCAATTCGCTGAACTGGAATGCTACACGGTGCTCATGACCCCAAAGGACCACAAGCTAACCTATGACTGATATCTGTACCTATATACTGCAAATCATGATATAATAATGTGGAATACATAGAACTGTAAAGCCATAAAGTTCAACTAAATACAATCATATGGGTGAAAATACCCAAAACAACTCAATCTGAATATAAATCTAAAAGCCTCTAAACTATCTGAATAATGAGTTGAAGGAATATGTCTCCAACTAACTCCCTAAAACTAAATTGAAAAAATAAATAAAGAAATCAAATCATATTGTCCTCAAATCAGTAAGTACTTATTGTGTGTCTGTGACTGGAATGCTACTGCTAGTGTAGGGCTGGAGCACGTGTCTCGAAACCTATGGTGTAACATGAAAAGAAAGAACCATAGCACAAATGCGTTAGTACAACTAGAGTACTGAGTATATGAGGAAGGTAGGCTGAACATAAAGCGTTTCATGCATGAACGACACTAACTGACTAATATAAATGTAGGAGTGAAAACACACCTATATAGAAACTCAGACCGTGAATACCTGATAGCATAACATGTAAGCTAATGCATGGTTTACTGATAACTATCATGACTGATACTGAAACGGATAACATGGACAACTGTATCTAATTGTCCTGTATATATTAAAATCTGAAGAACGCCCTGACTTCTTTTACTGAGACTGATACTAAAATTGTGGGAAGTAGTGTTTAACCAACACGCCTCATGTATGCCGTTATGGCTAAGCTGGGGTCCAATCTATGCCCCAAGTAGAGGGGTGTCAAAACCATGCCACGGATAAGGACAGTCCATGAGTGACCCTTATCTGGCAGGTACTTAATGAGAATGGTGGGAACCCTAAATTGATGGGTTAAGCCACCTCATCAACCCTAATCTGACGGGTTAAGATGTCTCAACCAACACTGGCTACATAGTTCTGGAACACTAGGATTGCTACTAAGAATCACACCCTGGACTGGCGGGTGAGTTCCCATCCTTGGGTTCACTCGGTGCTAACCACTACTCTCATTTGGAGGGACTGGACATGAATAACTGACTTTGCATGACTTAATCATAATGGATTCCATTGACTGGAAGAATGTTACTGATATCTGAGAATTGACTAAGACCATTAGGTTTTCCTGAGTCACATGACCAACTGAAGTCTATGGAATCATAGCTTGAGTTTGGATATCGTGAAACATGAAATGGCACTAGGCACACAACTATAGTTTTTAGGTACAAGTACCCCCAGGACTCGATGGAAGGAAACTGACACACATGACTGACTTGATCATAAGAGTAGAGTCCATAATTTATAATATCGTAAGTAGGGATCTCATACTAAGCATGGTTATCAACAATGTATTGCATGGAAAGGATTTCATATCACATGGAAGTATTTGTACAATCTTAATATCATGTTCGTTGCATAATCATATCGGCAACACATCATACTAGCATGGAAGTTCATGTGGATTGCATGGTTATCATACATCTTGCTCATAAGTAGGATTCGCAATTAAACATTGCATAATCTCATGAGAATAGTTCATGAGTATTCTAACAATATTTACAGGGCACATTAACAACATAGAAATCATTGGAACGTAAGGGCATATCATGAATCTTTCACTTAGTCACAATTTAGCTATATTACATGATTTCTAGTTCCTTAGGCATTTTATCAAACACCTTACATGCACATCTTAAGCATAGGTGAATTCATCAAATTATACATCATGAATAACCAAATATACATGTTTCCAATTCATATGATATCATGAATTCACAAAAACATATAAATATTCCATCTTGAGGATCACCCAATAGCAACAACATAATCATCAAAACCCACAATATAGAAATCATACTCTATAATGAAAAAGAGGAAAACAAATAAGCGTCAACATGGGTATGATATATCACCATAATTAATGAAGCTTCTGTATGTTAAAGATTGATTCTTGAACTCCATAGATGAAAGGAATCCGTGGATAAACACTACGCATACCTTAGAATGAAGATTCTTGATGATTGACGGAGAAATTTCCTTGAAATCAGATCTTCAATCTTAATTATGCAACCCTAGTTGTTTTTCTCCTTTAGTACTCTTGGATGATGAGCTTTGAGATGAAAATAGGGTTGCAGTATGTTTAGAAGCTATATATTTTGTAGGGTTAAGTTTAGGGACATGTAAGGAGTATTTAAAGACTTAATTACCTTTAAAATAACACAAAACAGAGTGTTTTTGACACCTGGAATTGACTTAGGTGGCGCCCAAGTGATCATCTATGCTTGGGTTGGGAGGCGCCTAACCAACCGCCTATGCTTACTGTCTCTCACAAAAATGGGCATAACTTTTTGCTCGGGTATTGGATTAAGGCGAAATTGGTATCGTTGGAAATCTAATTCAATTCTCTACAATTTGGTGGATCTAAATCAGCCAAAATAGCACATTAACATCAAGTTATACTTGTTCAAATATGACCCTTGCAAAATCGAACACTAAAATTTGATGGATTCAAAAACTTTTAGCTTGTATTAGCTTAAGTGACTCATATGAACATGCTTAATGCATCATAAGCTATCCTATCACTAGGATATTCATTATAAGTCATGTACTTAAGTATGAATCATAGGCTAGTGGATTTCATATGTAGGAATACTTATTCACTTCCTAGATTAGAAACATGTGGGGTATTACAATATCTCCCCCTTGAGAACATTCGTCCTATAATGAGAATTTATTGAAAAGGGATACCAGACAATAGAACCTGAACTGAACATGAAGAACTAAAACTTAATCTCATGACTGACATGCTAAACATACTGAACTCGTACATATCTCATGCACGGACAACTGACACATGAATGCATGACTGAGTATGAAATAGTTAATAGGTACCAATTTTATACTGGAAACATGAACGTGAAACTAAATAAGATTAAGGAGAACTATTACCTTGAGATTGATATGAATTGGCAGGGAAGAGGTAAGGATACTTAGTACGCATATCTACTTCTTTTTCCCAAGTAGCTCCCTCATGAGACTGATTTTGCCAAAGAACCTTTATTAGAGGGACTTCTTTGTTCCTCTATCTACGAGTTTGATAATCTATGATTTTGACTGGAATCTCTTTATAGAAGAGGCTGTTCTGAATGTCGATACTCTGAATAGGGACAACAACTACTGGGTCACCTATGCAGTTCTTTAGCAAAGAGACATTGAAGACTGGATGGACTGAGGCTAGATCTAGAGGTAACTCAAGCTCATAAGCTACCTTGCCGAAGCGACAAAGAATTCTGAAGGGACCAACTTACCGAGGACTGAATTTCCCTTTCTTATCGAACCTCTTCACTCCCTTCATGGGAGAGATCTTGAGATAGACATAGTCATTGACCTCGAACTCGAGATCATTTCTACGAACATCTGCATAGGACTTCTATCGGCTCTGAGCAACCCAGAGTCTCTCTCTTATCAACTAAACTTTCTCTAAGGCATCGAATACTAAGTCAGGACCTATGATTGATGCCTCAGTAACTTCAAACCAACCAATCAGAGATCTACATATCCTACCATAGAGAGCTTTAAATGGAGCCATCTGAATACTATAATGATAGCTATTGTTGTATGAAAACTCAATAAAAGGTAAGTAGACATCCCAAATTCCCTTGAATAAATTGCACACGCCCTTAGCATATCTTCAAGAGTCTAAATGGTCCTCTCTGCTTGACCATCTGTCTAAGGATAAAATGTTGTGCTGAGATGGACTTGGATATCGAGACCCTTTTGGAATACTTTCCAAAAGTTAGAAGTGAACTGGGTACCTCTATCTGAGATAGTAGATAGTGGAACACCGTGTAATATGACTAACTCTATGATATAGAGTTTGGCATAATCCTCGGCAGAATAAGAAGTATGAACAGGAAGGAAATGAGTTGACTTGGTCATTCTTTCTATAATGACCCAGACTGAATCATGCTAATGATGAGTTCTAGGAAAACCCATCACGAAGTCCATGTTAACATTTTCCCACTTCCAAGTAGGAATGGTGAACTCTTGCATGGAACCACTAGGTTTCTGATGCTCTATCTTAACCAGATGACATGTAGATCACTTAGCCACAAACTCTGCAACATGTCTCTTCATCCCACTCAACCAATAGATCTGCCATATGTCGTGGTACATCTTAGTGACCCCTGGATGAATAGAGTGTCGTGCACCATGCGCTTCTGCAAGTATTCGCTGCCTCAATTCATCTACATCTGGAACACATAGATGACTTTGACAACGAAGAACGTCATCTCCCCCTTGGGAGAAAACCTCGACTTTCTGATTATGAACTGACTCTTTAAGCTTGACAAGGCTAGGATCCTTGTCTTGTTTCTCTTTCACCTCAGAAACTAGAGATGGCTCTGAACTACTATGAACACATATACCACCCTATGAAGAATTGACTAAGTGATCACCTAGTCTGGCAAGCTGATGGATCTCCTGAGCTATCTTTTTCTTACTATCCTCAATATGAGAAATATTACCCATGGAGAGTCGACTGAGAGCGTCGGCCACAACATTGGCCTTGCCCGGATGATAAAGAACACTCATGTCGTAATCCTTCAAGAGCTCTAACCACCTTCTCTGGCGAAGATTGAGATCTTTCTGGGGAAAGACATATTGGAGGCTTTTATGGTCTGTGAAGACATCTATATGAACTCCATAGAGATAATTCCTCCAAATCATCAAGGCAAAAACTACCGCTACTAACTCAAGATCATGAGTAGGATAATTC
Organism: Capsicum annuum; assembly: GCF_002878395.1. Taxonomy (NCBI): domain Eukaryota; kingdom Viridiplantae; phylum Streptophyta; class Magnoliopsida; order Solanales; family Solanaceae; genus Capsicum; species Capsicum annuum. The sequence goes on from NC_061113.1 coordinate 129,646,626, forward strand.
TTCTCATGCGGCTTTAACTGTATGGAGGCGTAGGCTATGACCTTACCATGCTGCATGAGGACACAACCTAAACCCACTCTGGATGCATCACAATAGACTACAAAAACATCTGAACTATATGGAATAGCTAAAATTGGAGCGGAGGTGAGTCGAGTCTTCAACTCTTAAATGCTCTTTTAGCATGAATCTGACCACTAAAACTTAATCTTCTTCTAAGTCAATCTGGACATGGGAGATACAATAGAAGAAAATCCCTCGATAAACCATCTATAATAGCCAGCCAAACCTAAGAAACTCCTAATATCTGATGGAGATACGGGTCTGGGCCAGTTTCTTACTGCCTCAGTTTTTTGAGAATCTACTCTTATTCCATCACCGAAAATAATATGGCCAAGGAATGCTATTGATCTTAGCCAAAATTTGCACTTGCTGAACTTAGCGAATAATTGGTGATCCCTGACAGTTTGAAGAACAATCCTGAGATGGTCTGTATGATCACGCTCTGTGTGAGAATAGACAAGAATATCATCTATGAATACTATGCCAAACATGACCAAGTACTGCTTGAACACGCAGTTTATCAAATCGATAAAAGCTATTGGGAAATTGGTAAGACCAAATGACATGATTAAAAATTCAAAGTGACCATACCGAGTACGGAAAGCTGTTTTCGAAATGTCACATTCTCTAACTCTGAGCTGATGATAGCCTAATCTGTGGTCTATCTTGGAAAAGTAACTGGCACCCTAAAGTTGGTCAAATAGATCATTAATCCTGGGAAGAGGATATCTGTTCTTGACCGTGACCATGTTGAGTTGATGATAATTAATACACATCCTAAGAGAACCATCTTTCTTGCACACAAATAATACTGGCGCACCCCATGGGGAAATACTGGGTCTGATGAATCCCTTATCTAAAAGATCCTTCAACTGATCTTTCAGTTCCTTGAGTTTTGCTGGTTCCATTCTGTATGGAGGAATAGAAATAGGTTGAGTATTCGAAAGAAGGTCTATGCCGAAGAATATTTCCCTTTCGGGAGGAATGCTTGGTAGATCTTTGGGAAAGACATCTGAGTATTCATTAACAACAGGGACAATTTTGAGGCTGGGAGATTTAGAACTGGAATGTTTAACATGCATGAGATAATACACACACCCCTTAGAAATCATTTTCCTTGCCCGAAGGCAGGAAATAAGTTGACCCCTGAACACTGAAATGCTACCCTTCCACTTTAGGATGGGCTCATTCGGGAACTTAAATTAAACTACCCTATTTTTGCAGTAGACTGTGGTATAGCAGGAATGAAGCTAATCCATGTCAAGAATAACATCAAAATCAATCATCTCTAACTCCACTAAATCTGCTGATGTGGATTTCTGAGATATCATAATCGAGCAGTTCCTATATACCCACCAAGCTATAATGGTTTTACCCACTAGGGTAAAGACTGAGAAGGTCTCTGCTAGGACTTCAGGACTAATTCAAAAATCGCTTGCTATGTATAGAGTAACAAAAGACAAGGATGCTCCTAGGTCTAGCAAAGCATAAACATGAACATGGAAAATCTGTAATGTACCTATAACGAAATTAGGAGAATTTTCCTAATCCTACCGGGAATGAAGAGCATAGAGTCTATTTGGGTGTCGCCCACTAGTAGAACTGGAAATGGCACCCTGCTAATTCGGGCGACTGGACTGGGCTATAGAATAATTTTGCTGACCCTGAAAACTTCACTACAGACACTCTATAATCCTGTGGCCTGGCTTGCCACACCAAAACAGACATCACTATTGGCTCTGTAAATGCCCTTGTGGTTCTTACCATAAGTCTGACAAAGGGGATTTATTCGGGCACTACTAACACTGCCCTAAGATTTAGAGCCTGACGCTTTATTTCTATCACTATCTCTAAACTTCGGCACTAGGGCGCTAGCAGAGAAAGGAGCTGGAATAGCTGACTTGGAGAGAAACTGTGAACGGTTTCCCCCATCTGACTTGGGGTGAGCAAAGTTGAAATTACCTGACCTTGCTCTCTTGTTCTGCCTCTCCCTAGTCTTAGACTTCTACTCTTCCACTTGCTGGGCATAGATCATGAGTCTTACAAAGGTTATATCACTGATCAGCATTGCAGACCTACACTCATTTACCACGTTATCGTTGACCCCTTACACAAACTTGCTCATCTTAGCTATATTGTCTACAACCACATGAGGAGCATACCTGGCTAGCTGAGTAAATATGAGAGAATACTCTTTAACAGCCATATTCCCCTGCCTGAGTTGATTAACTCAAGAACTTTGGCTTTCTTCATCTCTTGGGGAAAGAATTAATTTAAGAAGGCTGTGACAAATTCCTTCCACTCGACGGGCATGTATCTTCTAACCTCTCAGACTTCCACTGTTTATGCCAATCATGAGCAACATCCTATAACTGGTAGGCGGCTAACTCAGTACTTTCAGTAGATGTAACACCCATGATACCAATGACCTTCTAGACTTGGTCATTGAACTCCTGAGGGTCCTCATTAGACATAGACCCATGGAAAGATGGAGGGTTCATCCGAGTAAAGTCCCGCACCCTAGCTGCTTTGGGAGTGGCCACTGGATTGGCTGAAATGACTGGTGGCTGTTCATTCTGTTTAGCCATGGACTGAGTAAATGTGGTAAATGCGACTCTAAACTCCGCATGGGAAATATGTTCGCACAAAGGATCTTGGGTTGAGGAGCTGGCTAGTTTCTTCTCTTTGGGGCCATGGTCTAGAATAAGAGAAGAATGGATTAGACTGAGAGTTTAACATATGATTATGATCACTAGCATGACATGAATAATGAAGAAAGGGGACTATTCCAAAAATATCTTATAGCCTCCCGCACATAAATGTGGCACGCAACACACCCATGTATAAAACTCTACAAGATGCAGCTTTTAGACTTCCTAGGACTCTATTGAACCTTAGGCTCTGATACCAAGTTTGTAACACCCCGATTCGCTGAACCGGAATGCTACACGATGCTCATGACCTTGAGGGACCACAAGCTAACCCATGACTGATATCTATGCCTGTATACGTCAAATCATGATATAATAATGAGGAATACATAGAACTATAAGTCCATAAGGTTCAACTAAATATAATCTTGTGGGTGAAAATACCCAAAACAACTCAATCTGAATGTAAATTTGAACATAAATTTAAAAGCCTCTAAACTATCTGAATAACGAGTTGAAGGAACACGTCTCCAACTAACTCAGTAAAACTGAACTGAAGAAATAAATAAATGAATCAAATCATATTGTCTTCGAGTCAATGAGGACTCACTCTATCTCTATGACTGGAATCGTGTCTCGAAACCTTTGGTGTAATATGAAAAGAAAGCACAGTTGCGCAAATGTGTTAGTATAACTAGATTATTCAGTATATGATGAAGGTAGGCTAAACATAAAGGGTTTAATGCATGAACAACACTGACTAACTAATATTAACGTGGGAGTGCAAACACACATATATAGAAACTGGGATCCAGAATACGTGATAGCATAACCTGTAAGCTAATACACTGTTTACTGATAACTGTTATGACTGATACTAAAACTGATAACATGGACAACTGTATCTAACAGTCCTATATATATTAAAATCTGAAGAATGTCCTGAGTTCTTTTATTGAGACTGATATTGAAATTGCGGGAAGAGAGTGTTTAACCGACATACCCCATGAATGTCGTTATCGCTAAGCTGGGGTCCAATCTTTGCCCCGATTTGAGGGGTGTCAATACCGTGCCATAGAAAAGGACAGTCTTTGAGTGACCCTTATCTGGCGGGTACTCAATGAGAATGGTGAGAACCCTAAACTGATGGGTTAATCCACCTCATCAACCCTAATCTGACGGGTTAATATGTCTCAACCTATGCTAGCTACGTAGTTCTGGAACACAAGGATTTCTACTAAGAATCACACCCTGAACTATCGGGTGAGTTCTCATCCTTGGGTTCACTTGGTGCTAACCTCTACTCCCATCTGGAGGGACTGGACATGAATAACTGACTGTGTATGACTTAATCTTACTGGATTCCATTAACTGGCAGAATGTTACTGATATCTGAAAGCTGACTAAGATCATTAGGTTTTCCTGAGTCACATGACTGACTGAAGTATATGGAATCATAGCTTGAGTTCGGATATCATGAAACTTGACATTGATCTAGGCACATAACTATAGTTTTCCGGTACAAGTACCCCCAGGACTTGATCGAAGGAAACTGGCACACATGACAGACTTGATCATAAGAGTAGAGTCCATAATTTATAATATCGTAAGTAGGGATATCATACTAAGCATAGTTATCAACAATGTATTGCATGGAAAGGATTTCATATCACATGGAAGTACTTGCACAATATTAATATCATGTTCGTTGCATAATCATATTAGCAACACATACTATAAGTATGGAAGTTCATATGGATTGCATAGTTATCATACATCTTGCTCATAAGTAGGATTTAAAAGTAAACATAGCATAATATCATAAGAATTGTTCATGAGTATTACAACAACATTTACAAGGCACATTAACAACATAGAAGTCATTGGAACGTAAGGGCATATCATGAATTCTTCACTTAGTCACAATTTAGCTATATTGCATGATTTCTGGTTCCTTAGGCATTTTATCAAACACCTTACATGCACATCTTAAGTATAGGTGAATTCATCAAATTATACATCATGAACAACAAAATTTACATGTTTGAAACTCATATGATATCATGAATTCACAAAAACATATAAAGATTCCATCTTGGGAATCACCCAATATCAACAACATGATCATCAACACCCAACAATATAGAAATCATACTTTATAATGAAAAAGAGAAAAACAAACAAGCATAAACATAGGTATGATCATATCCCCATAATAAACCAATCTTTTGTATTTTAAAGATTGATTCTTGAACTCCACGGGCAAAAGGAATCTATGGATGAACACTACACATACCTTAGAAGGAAGATTCTTGATGATTGACGGAGGAATTTCCTTGAAATTGGATCTTCAAGCTTAATTATGAAACCCTAGTTGTTTTTCTCCTTTAGAGCTCTTGGATGATGAGATTTGATATGAAAATAGGGTTGCAGTATATTTAGAAGCTATATATTTCGTAGGGGTAAGTTTAGGGACGTGTAAGAAGTATTTAAAGACTTAATTACCTTTTAAATAACTCAAAATGGAGTGTTTTTGACACCTGGAATTGACTTAGGTGGCGCCCAAGTGATCTCCTATACTTGGGTTGGGCGGCTCCTAACCAATCGCTTATGCTTGGGTTGGGCGGCACCTAACCAATCGCCTATGCTTACTGTCTCTCACGAAAATTGGCATAACTTTTCGCTCGGCTATTGGATTAAGGTCAAATTGGTATCGTTGGAAAGCTAATTTGATATTTTAAAATTTGGTGGATCTAAATCAGCCAAAATACCATATTAACATTGAGTTATACTTGTTAAAAGATGACCCTTGCAAAATCAAATACTAAAACTTGATGGATTCAAAAACTCTTAGCTTGTATTACCTTAAGTGACTCATATGAACATGATTAATGCATCATAAGCTATCCTATCAGTAGGATATTCATTATAATTCATGTACTCAAGCATGAATCACAGGATAGGAGATTTCATATGTAGGATTACGTATTCACTTCCTACCTTAGAAACTTGCGGGTATTACACAACTGTAGTGGATGGGTGAGGGGGAACTGAAGATGCACCCACCGGCTCTGAAATAGAAGCCATTGATAAAGTAGATGTAGTGGGGGTTCCTTAAACTTATGTACTGAACTCAGGTGCTTCTCTCTACACCACTATATCAAAAGTCATACAGACTCCTATGTTACCTCTCTGTGTATCAATAGACTTTATAGGAACTAATGGGACCTAAGATAAGGTGGAAGGTACTGTAGTGGGCTCAATTCGCCTAAGAAGTTCCTGATGTGTCGGATACTTTATCATCCTAGTCTGTGTGATGGTTGTCGCCTATACTCTCTCATTAACTCCTGGTATCTCTGGTATATTGATTGTATCACTTAACTGCAGAATAAGATAATAGAATGGCAGAGTCATAACCACACAAAAAACTCTCTCATAAAGATGATGCCGAATAATAGATATAAAATGAATTTTCAGTCCACCTATCATGCTAGCAATCAATGCAGCTCCATCCCAAAATAATACATTATCTGGGGTTGTCGAACATAGTCTATAACAAATAAGCAGCCACTAAAACTTAGCTGCAAAAGTGAGCACCACCTTTTTTATCATACCCTGCCCCTCAACCCAAGAGGTTATGTCATCTAGAGGGTAAATATACCTAGAGATCTATCTCGCCATCTCAAATCTCTCACTCTTATATTTAGTATCGCACATAATATGTCTATTACGAGAAGCTCTAAATCTATAATCACACTTAGTTGTGGATGTTAGAGTGACATAATTAGGATAAAAACAGGCTTGACGGGTGGATTCCACTTAAATATCTACCATACACCTTCTCACACGAGTGTGCTGAAGCTTAGGTTCCTAAGTATAGCTTATAAGACCATTACTCTTTGGAGTATTAAAGGATACAGTGGCATGGTATAATGCATCGAATCTTGCACCAAATTTAGGATGTAAGAACCTAGGAGTCAAGTCATCCACCCAAACTCATATCTGTCAAATTCATCTTGTAATAGTGATGCATTGGCAAACCTAGACAAGTTAATATATCATTCCTCATATATTTTCCTCATGGTCCAGACGAACAAGGTAACTCTAGTTTACCTCATCAAGAGGTTTCTCTGATACGTGTATGGGGTCGGATGCTTGATCATGTTGAGCTAGTATCTTTAAATCAGGTACTGGCATATGGTGTGTAGCCTGGTATTTATCATTCTCAAATTGGGGTATGGTTGAAGAATGCTTTTGAACTAGTGTACCTTCGTCATATTGGGAACTGTTGTTGATTTCTCATCATTCGATGCATCAAACTAATCCTAGAACCCCTCCTCAGACTGAGGGTACTGTGCAACTACCGCAGAAGGTGACTCTGCCTCCTCCTCCTCAGTATTATCCTCACAACCACCCTTAAGAACCTGGGGAAAGTGTGGTAGTGATCTTTAGGCCATCTTCATCCTCGACTTACCTAAGACCTCAATATTTTCAAGTTGTGTCTTTGGCTCAGTGATGGTTGGATGCTTGCCCCCATGCAATTTCTTTGGAATTTTCATACCCAACTTGGCCATAATATTGACCTCAGTCGTACCCTGCATCTGGCCTCTAGTCATGGCCCTGTCGCTGTGGTCGAGACTGCTCTGGATCGGGCCTATGAGTACTCCTCCTCTGAGATACTATTATCGAAAGGGTCATCCCATCATCTATTAGTTGTAACCTTCTTCTTCTTTAATTCCATGTGTACCTTAGAAATGACGTTTTAATGTCTATCAAATAATAATGGATTGCAAAGTTAGAAAAAAATTCAAAATTAGAAAACTTCAAATTTTTCCATAAGTTTTATAGCCCTATATTTTATTCTTAGTCCCAATAAGTTCCATATATATATATTTACTTCAAATAAAAATTTCAACATAAGTTAGCATTCAAACTTTCGATATTCCTGTACTATTTCAAGTTCAACTTCCGCTTAGGGAATAAATTTATGATTTAATTCAAGAATAATGCCTTACATTAAGATTTTTAGGCTATTCAAAGGCTCATGTCCACAAGTTAGTTGGTTACTAAATATTTAGCATTAACCTCAACATACCAGCTTACTCACTTTGAGTTTAACACAAGATATTACTTTAGGGAATTAATGGCATTATCTTTTATGTGAGAAATTGGAAGTGAACTATGAAGAAATGAACTAAACCAAAAGTTTGACCACGTATATAGAACTTTTGAATGAGTTAGGATCATAAACAAGTAACGATTTAAATTTTGTTGCATGTGGCAAGAGTTTATTTGAGAGGCAGGTTGGATTTTAAATATTTAGAAGATATTTTGAGGATTTATAATTGTTAAAAATTATTTAAGAGACTTCAATAGAGTCGGGGGTCATTTTAGGATATTTTTTTAAGTGTAGGTGGGATCAATATTTTATCAAAATTTGGCCCACAATAATTCCCACTTATGGTTGCCATGTACGACCCATATTTAGTACATACAGTCTATAGGTAGAGCATACAGTCAGTATGTGCCAATCGTATGTGGGTCCAAATTTTTGTCCAATTTTCCTGCTCTTTGGATTTTGTATTCTAACATATACGTTGCTACTTTCAAAGTCGTAAGCGGTATTTACATCCCTATATGTAAGCTCATTGGTTAAATTCTAGAAATTCCCCCAGAAATACTAAAATTTCATGTATTCAGTTAATACATAAAGTACTTTGCCCCTGTGAGACTTATGACCTCGTTTAAATTGTCACAAAGCCCCCTTACCAAGATAATTTTGAATTAATCAATTTTTTACCACTTTCCAGGCCTTCCCTTAGTGTATTTTACCTACAAAAATAAAAAGCATATGTGAACACTAAAATAGTGGGTTTGCTCTTACCCAACGTGTGATTTAACATCTATACATGACATTTCTGTGTTGCTTACACAGACTTCACCAACAATACCATGGGTTACCTCCCATACAATGGTAGATTTAACACCACGGTACAATATGAGTACCTTGACAACTGAAAATTCATCAAGGTACCAAAAGGAATACCCTACAGAGCCATCAATAAAATAGATTACCAATATAATCCTTATATCGGTAGGCTTCTTCATGGTTCATGAAATATAGAAAGTGACTTATTTATCCTTAACTTCTAACCTAAGATCTCCCTTCTACATTAGACCATTGCTTTACCCGTGGCGATAAACTGTCTACCTAAAATAATAAGCATCTCAAAGTCAACCTCACAATCCAGAATAACAAAATCAGTTGAAAGATTAAGTTGTCAACTTTTACCAATAAATAAAAATAAATTCCCATGGGTTTCTACATAGTGTGGTATTCCATCAAAAACTATGTATTTGTCGACTATGGAGAGCTCAAGACCAATTGCTTGAATATGGACAGCAATATCAAATTAATGATGGCTCCTAAGTTACATAATGAAATATGGACAGCAATATCAAATTAATGATAGCTCCTAAGTTACATAATGATGTGGCGACTCTGGATATCCCAATAGTACATGGGATTGTGAATGCTCTAGGATCACCCTTAATCTAGGCCAAAAAATGAAAGTGACAGAACTGCAATAGTGCACTCCTTCAACAACCTTGAAACTAACAGTTTATTTCTTTGTCGCCAGCTTTTTTATATACGTGGCATATCCAGGAATCTTCTCCCCGATTCCTCAAGAGAGGGATATTAAAGATCATATCTTTTAGCATATTAATAAACCACTTGAATTTACCTTCTTCTTTATTCTGCCTCATTCTTTGAGGAAAGGGTAGGGGAGGTCATGGAATTTCTCTTACAGCAGTCTCATTGACCTAGCCTTTACATGTACCCTCACCTATACTGGTATCAGCATTGTCGCCTTGTCAGTTTCCAAGGTTGGTGTCTCATCTACCACAAGACTAGACTTCTTTGACACCTCAGCAGTAGGACACTTGGGGTCCACTGTAGATAAACCAATTCGAGTGGTGGTAGCATGATAGTGACAATCAGTATTAGGAGTTTTTACTGTATTACTCAAAAGGGTACCTGGTTGCCTTTGATTTAATATAGACAACATCTACCCAAACTAGTTCACTAACTACTTAATAGCAGTCGCATTAGAATCAACCTTTTGGGACAAGCTTGAAATATCAACCTTAATTTCCTTAAGGCTAGCCTTCTGACAATCTTGCCCCTAAACTAGTTTGGTCAATATCACTTACATTCTCAATTTTCTCTCCCGACTTCCATAAGGTAATACGTACCAAAATACATTTAATATAGAAGAAAGCAAAATTAATACTACAATACTGGCCTCCGTAAGACAATAAGTGCAAAAAAATAAATAATGAAATGTTTACAAACAACCCAAAATCACCCACTAATAGTTCTCAAAAGTTTACACAATTTTAAGGTTTTATACTTTTAAAAATGGGTGAAAATGGGAGAAAATGATCTAAGTGGGGATTTTATAAGTACCTGGTGCCACTAAAGTGCTTAGTGACCACTGCATTGGCACCCTCGCTTTGGCGGTAGGCTGTTAAAGCGGTTGGTTGGCGATAAAGAAACATGCACTTTAGCAACCAACTTGCTAATAAAGCAGCACTTGCTGAGCCAGCCAAGGCTTCTCAAGCTCCCAAAAGTCCGCTTTAGTGACCACACCAGCTTTTATTGTATTAGTTAGAGACTTGGAACTTTTTGAGACCCCTCAAGTTTATGAAGATTCATTAATAAACCAGTATGCACAAATGAACTATGCTATACTATAAAATTCAAAGTTCCTAACTTAATGGCGCTGTCAAAATTTCCATCCGAGGTTATTTTGAGATATAGTAGGTCCCACACCAAGTGTCATTTTTCTTAACTTTCAGCCAATAGCACAAATTGTGTTGGGAAGCCATAGGAACCAAACCAAGGGTCCTCTTACCCTAAAACTATCATTTCAGATCTGTTGTAACTGTTTAAATTAGCATACAAGGTTGTTTCACTAAAGTTTTCATTTGATAGCTAATTTTAATCAACAAATACATTCAAAATAAGAAATTGGCTCTAAAAGCCAAACAAACTGTTCGGTAACTAAATGGTCAGCTTCAACAAGTCTTAAATAAATTTGGGTGGCTAGATAAAAGCTCAAAATGGTAAAAATGAATGAAAATATAGAAAATGACCTGGAGGGTAATTATAATATCCATTACTAAAAGAACTTTCATCAGCAAAAGTAAAGGGTGAGAAAGTCCTTGAATCCTTAAAAAAGTGAGGATATTGGGACTGCATCTCACTCTCAATCTCCTACGTGAACTCCTCTACTGGGTGGTGTCTCCATTGAAACTTAAACTGTAGAATATTTCTAGTGCACAATTGTTTGACATCATTGCCTAATATGAAAATTGGCTCCCTCACGTCGGTCAATCGCTCATCCAACTAAACTGAGTCATACTTGATCACAAAAGATACATCTGGAATATATTATAACAATATAGAAACATGGAAAACTATATGAGCAATAGAAAAATTTAGGGGAAAGGCTAACTCATATGCCACCTTTTTGCATCACACCCTTCTTTAGGGATATGCGAAGGAATACCTGGTCACCAACCCCAAGTTTGAAGGCACAAAGTCTATGATCTACATAAGACTTATACCTGCTCTAAGCTTCCCTTAACCTATCCTAAATTGTTGTTACTTTATTGGAAGACTCTTGAAGCAAGTTAGTACCACATAGTCTAACCTTACAGTTCTCAAACAAACAAAACAAATAACGACATTGTATACCATATAAATCCTTAAATGGGCCAATCTTAATACACAAATGGTAGTTATTATTATATGAAAACTCAGCCAAAGCTAAGTGCTGCTCCCACTGAACTCCAAAGTTCATAACATAAACTTAGAGGATATCCTTAAGAACCAAAATATTTAGCTATGGCTATCCATTGGTCTGGTGGTAGAAAGTAATGATAAGATCCACCTCATTACTCCACTCCTTAAAATCCCTTCAAAATATTGAAGTAATAACCGAGCCCTGGTCAAAAATGATAGTTATAGGCACATCATGTAAATACACTATGAGCCAAACATAGATATGGGCTAACCTCTTGACACTGAATGGTATCTAAATAGGAATGAAGTATTGTGATTTAGTTAATCAATCCACAATTACCCAAATACCATTAGAACCATGGAAAAGTGCAAGGAAAACAACTAATGAAGTCTATGTTAATCTCTTCCCACTTCCACTCAGGAAAGGGCAACCTCTGATTCAAGCAAATAGTTTTCAAATGTTCGACCTACACCTTTTTACAACATATGCAATAAGCTATAATGCCTTCCATATCTCTCTTCATACACCTCAACCAATATTGTGCCTTTAAATGTCTATACATCTTAGTTGAACTCGAGTAAATAAAATATCTTGAGGTATGAGCCTCACATAAAATTAACTGAATCAAATATCTAACCCTTGTAAAACAAATGCAGCTATCAAATATCAAAACACCCTTAGAATGTATAATATCCCTCTTGGACTCTGCATGTAATACCTGATCGTGGATAGTGAAATATCTTTTATCCTCAAACTGATGACTATGAATCTTCATAAGTAAAGTAAATCTTTCCTTACAACTAGTAAGAATCTTCCTAGGGTTATAAATATCAAGTCCCACCATCAAGTTGGATAAGAACTACATATCCCACACCAACAGGAAATTAGAAACTAAGATAGAAGCCAAACTACCATACTCACTGACTTTTGACTCAAGGCATCTTTTAGCATGTTTTCCTTACTAAAATGATATAGGATAGAGATCTCATAATCCTTAATAAACTCCATCTATATACATGGCCTAGAATTTATCTCTCTCTTGGTCATAACATACTAAAGACTATGATGATTCATGAAAATCTCACAATGCACTCCATAAAGATAATGCATCTAAATCTTAAGCACAAAAACTATCCTCATTAACTCCATATCATGAGTGAGGTAATTAAATTCTTGCATATTTATTTGCCTTGATACAAAAGTAATAATTCAATCCTGCTATATTAGAACACAACCCAAGCCAATACTAGAAGCATCACAATACCTAGTCAATCTCTCACTCTTAATACGATGGCATAATATAGGAACTGAAGTGAGAAATCTCTTTAGATTTTAAAAGCTCAACTCACACTCTTTGAACCATAAAAAAGAACCTCTTTTTGAGTCAACCTAGTTATTCGTGCTGCAATAGTAGCAAAACCATCAATAAACTAACTATAGTAATCGGCCAAACCAATGAAGCTATGATCTTCAGATGGAGTTATAGGCCTTGCTTAATACGAACAGCCATAATCATATATGGACAACTATTATCCCATCCTTAGAAACCACATGTCTTAGTAATGTCACCGACTTAAGCCAGAATTGACACTTAGATAATTTGGTAGAAAGCCTTTGATCTCTTAAAGTCTAGAGCATAATTCTCAATTGTTGGATATGCTCCTCTCTACTTCTCTAATACAAAAAGATATAATTGATAACTATATTAATGAAGGAATTCAAATAAGATCTGAACACACGGTTCAGTAAGTCCATAAATTTGACTCGGGCATTAATCAACCAAAAAGACATCACTAGGAACTCAAAAAGCCATAACGGGTCCTAAAGGTTATCTTTGGGATATATTCAGATCGAATCCTCAACTGGTGGTAATCAAACTAAATACCCTAGTTTCTAAACCTTAGAAAATTTCTTAGAATTTTGGTATCTTGACCCAATACCACTCAAGGGTATGAGTTATATGTTGGGGTACAGATGGTATGGTCAAGTTATATACTGGCCAGTGTTTGTTGGTTGGATGGATTGTGGTTATAGGAATAGATACGACTTAGGGGTACCAGTCACATTGATGGATACAAATTGTTTGATTCATTAACTTAACCTTAGACTTGATTATTTAGGTTGGATTTCAGTATATATGGCTCACCATGAGCTGTGAGCAAGGGAATGAGTCTTACCATAGATTCGTATGGTAGACAGTGGCTAAATCTTTCTAAGGTTTAATCTATAAGGGGTACAGATAAAGGGTACATATCATATGCTTCAAATACGAATTATTTGTATGAATCATATGCTAGACAGTATAGAATCCAAAGGTAGAAGTGGAGGGTACCAATCGAATTAGAGGGTACAACTCGTGAGAGTAAATCTTACCCTTAGTAATAGATTCTGTGTAACTTAAGTGGGGGTATTTTGGAGATTTTCCTACTTGTCCTAATAAGGTCACATGACTTAAAACCTATTTGGTAGGTTATTAACCCTATTATTCCATTCATTAACACTTAGAAACTCTGCTAAAATACACTATATTTCTCTCAAAAGCATTTGGACAAGAAAAGCTAGGGTTTCAACTAGAGGAATAATTTGGGGCTTGTCTTGGTGATCTTATTCCATCATCATCTTGATTTAAGGCATGTTTTCTTTCCTTATTGTCTATTCTATCGAGAAACATGGTTTTATGAATGTTTTCATGAATTGATTGATTGTATAATTTTGGTTTCAAATATGAATTTGGGGTTTTAATATTAAATGGTTGCTTATGATTTTCTATGGTTTAAATTAATCTTTGTGTGCATTAATGATGGTTTAGTATAATTATATTACATGGGAATGGTTTAGTGGGTTATTAGAATTGGTTTTAGTTATATTATGCCCCCAATGTGTTTTACAAAATACTTATAATAATATTTTTTATAGCATCTAGTTATTTTAATGGAACTCTTTCTTATTTTAAAACTTGGTAAAGGAATTATGCATAGTTTAAATATCTTAGAAAGGTAAATGGATAAATGTTTAGGCTTGTGGGGTACATATAATCCCTCAAGTAGTTTTAGATGATAAATGTAAGTGCACTTGGAAGTTCCTTAAACCAATACATGGTTGGATTTGGCTAGTACTTATAGGTATGGTCAGTATGGTAATACCACCACTAAATGGCCTTAGTTAATAATTGGTAAATGGATTAATTGGTTTCCTGGTAATGGTTTTAATTATTTCATAATGGTGGGATGTATAGCACAACCGTGGATGGTTGAGGTCCCCGGGGGACCAAAATTTGAAACTCAGATTTGCCAATATGAGGTTGGTCTTGGTGATCTTGTGCATGATGTCAAACCTTATATTTGGGGGATTTACTAGTCATCCCAAGTTTTTTTCCCTGATTGTATGGCTTTATACACTGGGGACCTTTTAGTAAGGGAGATGAACTCGTATAACTTGTGGATAGTTTAGGACAACAAAGCTACATAACTCAGGTAATGGTTATAAATGCATGGTAAACTTGGTCATCTTTTTTGGCTAGTTATATATATATATGTATGGTTGTTTAGATATGGATGGTTTTACTTTCTTTTAAAAATAGCATTATTTTATCCGTATCCTGAGATCATGCTTGCTTTTACCCACTAACCAATCTACTAGTGGTTGTATACCCATGCTATGAAGGAATAAACTTTTCTACTCCTCCTACATAGGGATTAATTCGAGGATTAGTATTTTGACTAAACAGGTGAGCTTTCATCCTTTTAGAAGGGTCTATTTTATGTTATATATATTTCTAGACACTTTGATGTTATTTTGGATATTGGTTTTGGTCATGGATGGGGGCATGTTCTAAGTGTATATTTTTACTAACTTGGTTAAAGGCTTTGTGGTATTGTTATGGGTTGGAATGGAAGGGATTGGTATTTGTGTCAGCCTTGGCTTTGGAATAAGCTGGTAGGCTAAAATTATTGGACATAATTTCTTACTATTCCATCATATTTTACCTTGGGATTAATTATATGATATTTTCAAACATCTTTGGTAATATTCCTGGTTTATGGTCCTTATTTCCATATTGGTTTGGTATGGTTGGATTATTGGTATAGGATGGCTAGACTCAGTTGGGTAGGTCACGGTCGTGATACTATCCCAGAGTCTTTATGTGATCTATTACACTATCTTATTAAATGCTCGAACTTCATCCAACTCAGGGTAGGATGCTAGAGGTTAGGTTGGGTAATGAATGTGGTCTTCAATCTCGATTGAACTTGGAACACCTATTACAACAAGGCCCTCAATCAGGTCGGGTCAACTTGGCATTAGAGACTGGGTTTATGGTCAATAGGGAGTCTCTAATTCCGTGTCGAGTAGAGTCTCTTTTAAGGTTGTGTAGCACGTCACACTCATAAGTTAGAGGTTATAAGAAATTTAGTAATGTCTCATTTTCTTGGTATTCTCTTTTCAAGTTTGGGGTCTCTGTCTTAGAATCCTCTCAAATATTTATTTGTTCATCTTTCAGATCATTCCTTATAGATCTTGAATACAAGGAAATTCTTATTGATTATTCAAACTTACGGTTCTATCCCTGATAGTTCTGGAGTTCCACTGGTAGCTACTAGTCATTCTCAATGTGAGGTGAATAATGCAAAATTCTTTTAGTCTTTTCCTATTATTTCTCAGATGGTCACTGGTAAGGAGAGTGGGGTTCAACTTCTTCTTTGTCTGCTGACATCACAAAGGTTATCCAATTTATAAAGATAGGTCCTCTAACTTTTTCTGGAGTTAAGGTTGTGGAGGATCCATAAGCCTTCTTAGATTAAATGGAAAAGATATTTTGGGTGATGTAGGCTACCAATATGGAAGGGGTAAACTTTATAGCTTATCATCTTAAAGATATTGCATTTGTATGGTATGAAGAGTGGTATAGGGATAGGGGTGATGTTGAAGAATTAGTTTTGTGTGATACTTTTTCATAGGCCTTCTTACATCATTTCTTTCCCCAAGAGTTGAGGGAAGCAAATATTGAAGAGTTTGTGAACCTCAAGTAGGGAAGTGTGTCTTTCAAGGAATATGTCTTAAAGTTACCCTAATTAAAAATGTATGCACCTGATTTAGTTTCTAACATACGAGCAAGAATTAGGAAGTTTTTTCTGTGTTGAATGAGGAACTGAATATACCTTGCTGATTAAAGATATGGAAATCTCTAGGTTTTCCATTCTTATTCAGCAAGTAGAGGATAAAAAAAAAGTAGGAAGAGTTTGGGGATAAACAGGGTAAGATAAGCAAGTTTTTTAACTTGGGATGTTTTCAGTCTCGGGGTAGTCTGGATGGTGGCAAATGCCAAAACATGATATGGTGGTGTTTTGGATTCGTTTTTTCTTATAGTGCTTATTACCAGGCAGGCAATAGACATTATCAAAGTTGTGACAATTTCTTGGCACAGGGTGCCTAATATTAGAAAAGCAGGGGTAAGTCAGTTTCTTTATGCCATCTTTTTAGTTCTATGGTTATCCTCATCGGGGATATTTCAAAGAAGAGAGGGATGAATACTTCAAGTATGGCCAGGCAGGCCATCGAATTAGGGATTGTTTGGTTAATAAGGTTGCTATGAGGGTGAATAAATTTCATGTAGATTAATCTTCTACTCCTATACCTGGTGGTGTTTCATCTACTTTTGTTACTTTCCTGGGTGCTAGTGTAGGTCCATAAAAATTTGTATACTTTGTCTTCCTAACAAGAATCCTAGGCATTGCCTAATGTCGTTACTATTACGTTACAACTTTTCTTATATGATGTATATTATTTCCTTGACCTGGGGTCTACTCTCTCCTATGTGACTCTTTTTATGGCTGTAGATTTTGGTTTTGATCTAGAAGTTATTTTATATCCTTTTTCTATTTCTACCCTAATAGGTGACTGAATAATTGCTAAGAGAGTCTAAAGAGTGCGTGCAGTATCTATTGGTGGTAAGAAGACCTTGGTGTTTATGTTTGAGTTAGATATGGTAAATTTGATGTCATTCTGGGGATATATTAGTTTCACTCTTGTTAAGTGTCCTTGTATTGTTAGGTCTATAAGGTTATCTTTAGGTTCCTTGATGATTTAGTTGTTGAATAGAAAGGTAATTCATTAGCTCATACAGGGAGATTTATTTCTTATCAGAGATCTCAGAGGTTAATATCTATAGGTTGTCATTATCGCATGGTCCAAGTAAAAGATTCTAACTTGTAATGTCCTTCTTTCTAGTCAGTTCCAGTAGTTAAAGAGTTTTCAGAGGTCTTTCCGAATGATCTTCATAGTGTTCCTTTGGATAGAAAAATTGAGTTTGGTATTGATCTAGTTTCGAACACTTGTCCAATTTCTATTCCTCTTTAAAGAATGGCATCGGATGAATCAAGGAAACTCAAGAAGCAATTTATGGATCTTCTAGACTATGGGTTTATTTGTCCTAGTGTATCTCCACATGGTGCACTAGTGTTGTTTGTGCTTAAGAAGAAAGGTTCCCTTTTTATATGAATTGAGTATAGGCAATTGAACAAGCTAACGATCAAGTACAAGTATCCTCTTCTAATAATTAATGATCTATATGATCAGTTGTAAGGTGCCAAGTTCTTTTGTATGATAGATCTTCAGTATGGGTACCATCAACTAAAGATTAGAGAGGTAGATATCCCTAAAATGGCTTTTCATACTCAGCATGAGAACTTTGAATTTTTAGTGATGTCATTTGGATTGAATAATGCTCTGATGGTATTTATGTATCTGATGAATAGAGTTTTTCATCAGTATTTGGACCTCTTTATTATGTATTTTGATGACATTCTAGTTTATATGAAGAGTGAGGTCGATCATGCTAATCACCTTCATGTGGTGTTTCATACCTTAATGGAACAACAATTATATACCAAGTTCTCCAAGTATGAGTTTTGGTTGAAAATTAAAACTTTCTTGGGTCATATTATTTCTAGTAAAAGGTTCAATGGTGGATCCACAAAAGGGTTTTTTGGTGAAAGGGTGGCCTATAACCACGACTCCATCTAACATTTAAAGCTTCTTGGGTTAGTCTATTTTTATAAACTATTTGTGAATTGCTTTTCATCAATAGCTTCTCCTTTGACTAAGTTAACTATAAAAAAATGTCAAGTTTACTTAGCCAGATACTTGTGAAGGAAGTTTTGAGAAGTTTAAGGACAAGGTAACTTCAACTCTAATTTTGACTTTGCTAGAAGGCAATAATGGGTTTGTGGTTTATGGTGATGCATCTTGAGTAGGGCTTGGTTGTGTTGATGCATCATGGGAAGGTGATTACCTATGCTTAAGAGGAACTATCTTAATCTTGATTTGGAGTTTTTTGTGATTTTATTTGCTTTGAATAAATGGTAGCATTATTTGTATAGTGTTCACGCTGATATCTTTTCTAATCATAAGAGTCTACAGTATGTGTTCACGTAGAAGGAGCTTAATCTCAAGCAGAAGTAATGGCTTGAGCTTCGATAGGACGTTGATATGATTCTTCACTACCACCTAAGTAAAACTAATGTGGTTGTTGATCCTCTCAATAGGTTATCTATGGGGTGTTTAGCTCATCTGGATGAAGGAAAGTTGTAATTATTGAAGGATAATCATCTGGGTGGTTCGATTGACTTTTGGTGTAGAGGTTAAGCAGAAGCAAGTACAAAATCCTATCTTGATGAAAACGAAAGGTAACATTAGTGGGCAAAAGGTAGAGGTATTTGAGATCAGTGGTGATGGTACTTTATAGTGTTGAGAGATGTTGTGTGTTCCTGTTGTCGACGATTTATGACAAAAGATTTTTGCTAAGGTGCATGAATCATGCTATGTTGTTAATCTTTGCTCGACTAACATGTATCATGATATTAAGGAGATCTATTAGTGAAAGGGCATGAAGAAGGATGTGGTTGATTTTGTGGCCAAGTACATGGTGTGTCAACAGGCTAAGGTTGAACACATGAGGCTAGGAGGGTAATATTAAGAAATTGATTTGTCCGAGTGGAAATGGGAAGTGATCAATATGGACTTTGTTACTGGTCTTCTTCGGTTTCATCATCAATACAATTCGATTTACGCCATAGTGAATTGGATGACTAAGTTTGCCCACTTTTTATCGGTGCAGACTACTTTCTCGATGGAGGATTATGTGAAGATGTATCTTCAGGATTTTGTGAAACTGCATGAGGTGCATGTTTCAATTATTTATGATCATGGTACGCAGTTTACATCTCACTACTGGCGATCTTTCTAAAAGGTTTTTGGACTAAGATTAGTCTGAGTACTGATTTCCACCTGCAGATAGATGTTCAAATGAAGAGAGCTATTGAGGCATATGAGGATATGCTTTTGGCTTATGTGTTTTATTTTTGTGGTAATTGGGTTAAGTATATACCTTTGGTTAACTTTTCTTAAAACAATAGCTATGATTCTAGTATTGGTATGGCCCATTTTTAGGCATTATATGGATGGAGGTGTAGATCTCTTATTTGTTGGTTCGAGTTTGGTGAGGCAGATATGTTTGGTCTCGACATGGTTTACCAGGCTATGGAGATTGTGAAGGTGATTTGGGATAGTTTTAAGGCTGTCCAAATTCGAGAAAAGTTCTATACGGATGTTAGGCATAGAGACTTTGAGTTTGAGGTTGGTGATAAGGTTTTCCTTAAGGTATCTCCCATGAAGAAAGTTGTGTGATTTGGTAAGAAAAAGAAGCTCAGTCCCTGATATGTTAGCCCTAGTTAGGTTTTGTAGATAGTTGGTAATATTTCTTATGAGCTAGAGTTGCCTTCTACCTTTAAATTAGTTTATCCAGTCTTTTACATTTCAATATTTAGGAATGCATTGGTGGTCCTTCTTTGATTTTTCCCTTGGAAGGGTTGGGTATCTTAAAATCTTTATCTTATAAAGAGGTCCTGGTTGAGAACTTGGATAGGCAGGTTCATCGATTGCAGACCAAGGATATGGCTTTGCTTAAGGTTTTTTGGCAAAACCATAAGGTGAAAGAAGCTACTTGGAAAGTGGTGGAGGAACATAATGTTCAAATATCCACATCTATTTTTTCTTCTCAGATTCATGCGAAAGGTATGTGTCTTCAACACATCATTATTTTCTGAGTTTGTCAATGGAAAGATTGATATCTTTGCCTCTTTGTTTTAAATTTGTTTTAAAGATTGGGAATATATTCAATAAGATAATGCAAATGGCTCGTGCGTGGGGATAACCCTACTTTGTCTATCATAACGAATGTTCCTAGTGGGAGAGACTAAAACACCCTAGTTTCTGGACCATAGAAATTTTTTTGGAATTCTTGTCACTGGACCCAATACGACTCTAGGGTACGAGTCGTATATTGGGGTACGGATGGCATGGTCCAGTCGTATGCTGACCATTCTTGGTTGGTAGGATGGATTTTGGTTTCTAAAATAGATACGACTTAGGGGTATGAGTTTTATTGGTAGGTACGGATAGTTTTTTTCCTTACCTTAACCTTAGATTTGTTTACTTAGCTTGGATTTGAGTACGCTTTTATAAATGTTAGCTATATGCTAGGGTACAAGGCATACCATGGACTCGTATGGTGGACAGTGTGTATATCTTCTAGGGTTTTAATCTACCAGGGTTATGGATGAAGGGTACTAATCATATTTTTCAGATTTGAATTAGTTGTATGAGTCGTATGATGGACAGTGTTTGATACACAGGTTGAGGCTAGGATACAAGTGGAGGGTTCCAATCATATTAGAGGGTACGACTTTTGAGGGTCAGTCGTACCCTTTGGATGGGATTTTGTGCTACTTAAGTTGGGGTATTCTTGGCATTTCTCCAATTATACGAGTAAGGTCCCATGGCTTCTAACTTAGTTGGGAGATTATTACCCTATTATTCCATTCATTAACACTTAGAAACTCTTCAAAAACACTCTATAATTATCTAAAAAGGTTTTCAACAATGAAAGCTAGGGTTTAAACTAGAGGATTAATTTAGGGCTTGTCATGGTTATTTCTTTCCATCATCATCATCATTTAAGGCACGCTCTCTTACATCATTGACAATTTTATCGAGAATCATGGTTTTATGAATGTTTTCATGACTTCATTGATTGTATGATTTTGGTTTTCAAATTTGAATTAGGGGTTTTTATATTAAATGGTTGGTTATGGTTTTAATTATTCTTTATGTGGATTAATGATGGTTTTGGATAATTGGATTGCATAGGAATGGTTTAATGGTAATTGAAATTGGTTTCGTTTATATTATTCCCTAATATTTTTGACAAAATGCCTAAATAATCTTTTTAATGCTTTGAGTACTTTTAGTGGAACTCTAGCATGTTTTAAAACTTGGTAATGGAAATATCCATGGTTTAACAGACTTGGAAAGATATATAGCAAAATAGTTATGCTTGTGGGGTACATGGAATTCCCCAAGTAATTTAAGATAGTAAATGGAAGGGAACTTGGAAGTCCCCTTAAACCTATATGTGGTTGGATATGGATAGTACTTACAAGTATGGTCGGTATGACGAAACCACCACTAAATGGAATTTGTTAATAAATGGTAAATATATTGATTGGTTACTTAGTAGTCCTTTTAATTGGTCAATAATGGCAGGATGTGTAGCAAAGCCATGGAATGTGGATGTTCCAGAGGGATGTAAACTGAAACTCATATTTGTCGATGTGTGGTTTGTCTTGGTGACCATATGCATGATGTCACACTTTATATTTGGGGGATGTACTAGTAATCCCAGATTTTCTTCCCTTGTCATGTGGCTTCATGAATTGGGGCCCTTTCAGCAGGGGGAGTTGAAACCATATAGCCCATGGGTGGTTTATGGCGGCAAAGTTACACAGCGCAGGTAAAGGTTTTAAATGCATGCTAAACCTGGTCCCCTTACCCGGCCTGGTTACATATATGTGTGTGTGTTTGGTGGTGTGTATATAGATGGTTTTTCTTTGTTTTATTAATGGCATTAGTTTATCCTTACTATGAGATCATGCTAGCGGTCACCCGCTAACCCGTCTACAGGAGGTTGTATACCCACGCTATATAGGAAGCAGCCGCTCTACCCCTTGTACATAGTGATTTACTCTGGGATCAACATTATACAGAAATGTTTAGCTTTCATCCTTTCGGAAGGATCTATTTCATGTTATCAGTATTTCTAGACATTTTGAGTTTATATTAGATAATGGTTTTGGCCAGGTTGGGCATGTACCAATTGCATATCTTACTGTTTTGGTTAGAGGTTTTATAGTACTATTATGAGTTGGAATGGTCGGGATCGGTATTGGTGTAGGCCTTTCCATTGCAATAAGTTTGGAGGCTAACATTGTTAGACGCGATTTCTCACTTATCCATCGTATTTTTATTGGGATTAATTATATTATAATTTGGAACATCTTTAGTTATGGCCTTGTTTCAATATTGGTTTGGTATTGTTGCATTGTAGGTTTGGGATTACTGGACTCAGTTGTGTCAATCATGGTTGTGATCCTATCCCAAAGTCTTCATTTAAGTTGTTACACTATCTTGTTACATGCTCGAACTTCAGCCAACTCAAGGCAGGCGAATGGAGGTTGGGTAGGGTAACGAGTCTGGTCTCCAGTCACGGTCAGACTTGGGAAGCCCATTACGACAGCGCCCCCAGTAGGGTCTTGTCAAGTTGGTATCAGAGCCTATATTCATGGTCAATTTGGAATCCACAAAGCCATGTCGAGTATTCTCTTTTATGGGTATTTAGCGTGCCACACTCATAAGGGAGGGGCTACAGGTGTTTAGTAATATCTCCCTTTCTTGGTATTCTATTTTCAAGATTGGATTCTCAGTCATGGAATATTCTATCATACTTATTTGTTCGTATATCAGATCATGACTCGTAGATCCGAAACACAAGAAAATTCTTCTATCCTATCTAAGGGTAATGCTAAAGGGGTACATCCTACTTATGGGGTTCATCTTCTATTTCATGGTCCTATCCATGATAGATTTGTAGGTACACTGGTTGCTACTAGTCCTCCTAAAGGTGAGGTGAATAATGTCGAATTCTATCAATCTATTCATGTTATTGCTTAGATGGTTGTTGCTCAGGCTTTGAAGGGTGCGACTGGTTCTTTGTCTGCTGAGGCTGCAGGGGTTGGAAAATTTATTAAGATAGGTCCTTACACATTTTTTTGAGTGTAGGTGAAGGAGGATCGATATGGCTTCTTGAATGGAAGAGAAAAATATATTTTAGCTGATGCAGGCTACCAATATGGAGGGAATAAACTTTGCAGCTTATCAGTTCAAAGATGTTGCATATCATTGGTATGAAAAGTGGGATAGGGATAGGGGTGATGTCGAAGAATCAGTTTTGTGGGATACTTTTTCTAAGGCCTTCATAGATTGTTTATTTCCCGAATAGTTTAGGGAAGCAGTGATGGAGGAGTTTGTGAACCTCAAGAAGGGGAGGATGTCTGTCAAGGAATATGCTTTGAAGTTTCACCAATTGTCAAGGTATGCTCCTAATTTAGTTGTTAAAATGTGGAAAATGATGAGTAAGTTCGCTTCTTGCTTAAATCGGGATCTGATTTTTGAGAGCAAGACTGCCTTTTGATTAAAGATAAGGAAATCTATAGGTTAACTGTTCATATACAGCAAGTTGAGGATGAAAAAAGCAAGTAGGCAGAGTTTGGGGTAGAAAGGGTAAGAGGAGTAGGTTTTCTGACCAAGAAGTTGCTAAGTCTCAGGGTGGTCGGGATGGTGGAAAATGGAAGAAAAAGATGTTGGAAAGTTCTGGTTCCTTCTCTTCATAAATCATCAAACTGAGGCATAGGGTACCGATTCTTCACAATCATGTTAAGATACCTGTAGTGAATAAACATACACAAGGAACCATCCTTCTTATTCAAGAATAATATAGGATCACCGAGATAAGAGACAGCCGATCTAATAACATGCTTACCAAGAAGATCCTACAGCTAAGAATTCAACTCCTTAAGCTTGGTAGGACCCATAATGTAAGGTTGCATAGAAATAGGTTGGGTGCCCAACTCAAGATTAATAAAAACCTCAATATCATGCTCATGAGGAAGACCAAAATTAAGAAATAATTCTTATCATTTTGTGTCTAATAGATCTCTGCCACACAACTAGGGTGCTGTTGGGCATGGCTAAGGTAACGATCTTTGCAAAACAATCCAAGACTGCATAATAGTGGATAAATAGTCCGAGCCTAGAATTATTTCTAAATCTACCATGTCTAGTATAACAAGATCAGTCTGAGTATTAAACTCTAAAATTGTCATAATACATGAGCAATAAACCCAATCTACTACTAAAGAATCACCCAAGGGAGTAGATACACATAATAGCACAGATAAAGAATCCTATAATTTCTCTAAACATGTGGAATAATAAGTAGTCACATAATAAGTGGATCACGGATCAAATAAATCAAAAAATAGCTGATGGCATTGAAAAATCATACCTATGATAACATCATTTGAAGTCTTAGCCTCCAGTCTAGTAGGTATGACATACAACTGACCACACCCACCACTTGGTTGAGCTCCTAAGTGATCTCCTATCCTACCTGCCTGAGAATATCAATAAGCACACTAGGGTCCACCTTAATGTCCATACATACCACCTCTAGCTGGGGGATGTACTGCACTAATTTGTGGTACACTCTGAGCTGAAGGGACTAACGCTCCACAACTGGGCACTCTTTCAAAATATGGACAAAGGCACCATAACCATTGTATTTCCCTGTCACAATACTGAACCCAAAAGATTCTGGTAACCCAAAATAATCACCATAGCTAGAATAACCCGAAGATGAACCCCTAGGACACTGACCACTACTCCTTCCAGGATGATCCCTGAAACTATATTGGCCTTTATGATGATCTGGAAAGTGACATAAATGGGCCTACTAAACTAATCTATTATTGATAAGTATGATATATAGGGTACCTACCTTGAGAACCATTGCCTCTAAACCATGAGCCACTACAATTCCCACTAAAACTACGCTTATATTGTGGCCTCTTATTGCTGCCCCCTTGGGCCTCGTGATGCATTTCTTCCATAAACTAAGCATGATTCAAAACCTCAGTAAAATATCTACCAATATCAACAAAACTTTGCATAGCCATACGAACATGGAGAGTCAGTACCTGAACGAAGTATTAAACCCTCTCATACTCGATAGTCAGAAGAGATTTGGCATACCTAGACAACTCATGAAATTGAGCCTCATACTCCACAATAGTCATGAGGCCCTTCTCCAACCTTGAGAACTAATCCTTCAAATGATCTATTATAGTATGAAGCATATATTTCTCCAAGAAGACCTCGTAAAGCAGAGCCTATGTCATAGAATTTGATCCAACTAGCCTAGAATCAATATGACCTCTCTACCAATGTCGAGTCGCCTAATCAATCTAAAAAATTATTTTAATCCAAACTAGGAGTCTCAAATAGGCCAAAATTATGGATACGATCCTCGCAATAAATCAAGAACTCATAAGAATCCTTGCCTTATGGACTAGAAAACCTAGGTAGAGCCAATCCCAAAATTCTACGAAATATTTTTTGCTTCTCAATAGACAGAGCATGCGGGGTAACCATCAGCTGAGTAACTATTGATGCATGAAGGACCTAAACTCTAGGAGTCATAGATATATTTTATGCCTCTACCTCTGCACCGCTTTAATCCTTATACTGTGAACCATATGATAATGCACCACCAATTGATACCAAGAGCTAAACCAATGCATCTCTGAGTGGTAAAGAAGAAATAAGCCCAGGTGGAGCCTAGGCTAGTTCATGTCCTACCACTGGCTAGGGTAGAGGAATCTCTAGCTTGAAAGCAGGAATACGGTCAGGGGAAATCCTCCAATCCTGGTCCTTCGTTATCTCTATATCTCTAGGTTGTCATTGATCTCTATATTTTCCACAAATTACGATAGGATACCGAGGTACGATCTTAGGGTCCTCACCTCAGGTAGTGTTTGCATGTGTCTTAGCCATCTATGAAAGAGTTAAACCATACGAATATTCAAACACCAAATCAAACTCTTAACATAAAACAAGTAAAAAAAATAAAGAACTTTTAAGAATTTCCTATTGCCTCTAGAAGATAAGAAACGGAAGTTATCATTATAATTTGTGATCTAATACTAATTTATCATGACTCAATTATGAGACATGATGATGCCTACTTTATCCTACTAATAGGTATGCTGAAATATAGCCTAGATCTAGAATTAATAGGCTAATTTGGCGGAGAAGGCATAAAAGTTGCAAGTAAAGACTTACAATAATAATTGAAATAATAATAATAGTCTAAAATATAAATAAAATAGAAATAATATCCCATGACCTAGTATTATCGATAAAAAAGCTACAAACAAAAGATATACAAGTAATGTAATTGTAAAATACAAACCCATCTCTTATAATGATAGACTAGATATAGATATTAGAATGAAAAAGGGCAGCACTGACTTTGAGAGCTCATCTTATCTTTGAACTCAAATCAGCCTGATCTCATCATCAACGGTTGCTACTAAAACTCGAATCTACACCAAAAATATATAAAAGTATAGTATGAGTACCAAAGCCATGGATATGCAATAGTCATCATCAGCCGACTAAGCTAACACATGATATAACTATGATAACATATAAAGTAAATAAGCTAAGTTAAAGTAAAAAGGGCAAAGTTTAAATAGCGCTTCACTATTGTAAATAAATAACCAAAATAGATATAATATACAAGAAATTATAATTAATACTACAAGACTAGGCCTCATAAGCTAGTAAGTACAGAAAAGTAATAAACCCAATGTGGACCCCCATCAGCCCGGAGGATGCAATTAAGAAAGTAAATAACAGAAATTTCATTAGTTATCCATAACAAAGAATTCATAGATACAATAAACATCAGATTAGAAGAAACTCCGCAACCTTTATAAAAAAACCCATCAATGCCGAATTTGAACTCAAACTTATATGATCAAATATCGAACTTAAACAGAACTCATACGATAAAAAATATCAGAATTGAACTAGTCTAAATATCATAAATCATCGAACTTGAACTGGAACTAGTATCAACTCCCACTTTCCAATATAGAACATTAACCATGAAACCACCCTATTAAATCAACAAAATATGCAATTTAAAGGATAAAATTCACAGATAAAGCTATAATGAGATAATATTAAGCTTGTCCTAAGGTGGGCCGGAATGACCCACTTCAAACCTCTAAAATTTATTTGATGGTAAATTATAAACCCTACTAGGTTAAGGTATCTATATTCACATGTAGATATTAAATGAGTTACATTAAATCCTAAGATAGAAATTCTACCCTAAATATATGCTATTATATCAAGAACACCTAATTTAGAGTTACTTAATAGGCAACAAATTCCAAATTATACTAACTACACCCCCCAAGACCTAATTTCCATTCTATATATAATATATTATCATAAATATACTAAGATTAATCACAATTTATAATAAGGGTAAACTTAGCCTACCTCAACGTCAAAGAATGCTTGGTGAATTCTGCTAAATTGATGAATTTCACTTCTAAAGAGCTTCTGCAAGATGAAATGCTATAGAAATTATAATATACTCATTAATATGATAACAAAATTACCCATATTGCATTTTTGTGCTTTCCATATAAAAATGGCAACCTACCACTCATTGACATCCAAATTCATGCACTAATATAACTAAAATTGTGTATCTGAGCCTGATTCTCCGTTGGAATGTACTAATTTTTAGTTTTTATGATCATTTAGGTCCTGTGATAAAAGGAAAGGAAAATAGGCAAAAAATAATAAAAGCTGGAGAACAAGAGTCCCTTGGGTACCGCAATCGTGACCCTAGGAGTCGTGATGGCGGTCAGTAAACCCAGGATAAAAAAAACTCAAGTACCACAATCGTGATAAAATGCTATGCTATTGCAGAAAAGCGACTAATATTATGAAATCATCGCAGTAGAGTTGCCAGATGACAGGGATAGTTTCATCATTTCAAACAACTGATCCGATTCTCAAAAAGTCATGACCTTTACACCATGAAAAATTCTTCCAACTAATTTTTCAAGTTACTATTGAGAGAAACCCTACAAATTTGTGAAATAATAATTGTTGAAAAAGATTCCAAGATATTTTTAGTTTTTTATTAGAGAATTAAAGTTTTGGATTATTCTTGATTTGTTATCAATGGATGAATTCGGTGCTATCTTGGGTATATCTCATTTCTCCAATCTTATGAGTAGATAAATATGTATCTTGGGTTTATACTTGATTAGTAAGTTAAGATGTATGGGTTTTAATTGTTAGTCATAATTATTAGCTATTAATGTTGGGTTTTGCTACTACTCAATGCTTGAATTAATAGTTCTAGGTAAAAGCCCCAATTTACTTGGATCCCACATCATCTTTGAAAGAGGGATGTCGGTGATAAGTAGTAATGAATACTTTCTTGATGCTAGTTACTTCATTAGAATTATCTTACAAATAAGGATTTTATATGTTGTATCTAGGTTGATTGATATCATCCTACAAATAGGGATTTTAGAGTGAGATATTGGAATGGTAAAATTGGCACACTCATATGGTATTCGAAAGGATCCATGAGTGATCTTTGGTGTATTGTTGAAGTCTCACACTAAGAGCTAAAATCTATCCTACCAAAATCTTTGATCAAGAAATGGACTAACACTCAAATATCCATGTATGTCCCTCAGGATAAGTATAACCCTAAGGTTTTTATCTCATTGGAATTTTAATAAATGATTATTGCTTTTATTTTGTGTGAAAAGTTAATTTTTTTTAAAAAAAAATTAAATCATACCCCCAATTTAATTTATGAATTGCGTTAAGTGTACATTGTAGGTCAAGACTTAGTGACTTTCAATATATATAGGATTCTAAGGCTAAATTACACTACTTTTAGATTTTATCCAAACCTAAGTTGGGTTATTATTTTGACAATGATCTCCTTGCCCCAAAATAAAGGAGTAAGTTAAGTTGGCTAGAGAAGGTTCTCCTCCAAAAATTCTATAAGTTTTTGGACGAACTAAACAAGATCATGGTAGAAAATAAAGCCAGTGAATCACTGGTGAGATTGTCATATGGTATGGCTTCATCTTTGCTTGAAAAAATCACAAATAAAAATAGGGGTGTCACACCCATGATACTAGGTTAGACAAGATTTCTGCCACTACCTCGATTGTGAGTAAAGATCAAAGAAAGAAAGAAGAAAAGAAGAAGAAAAATATGGCCATAATGATGACACAATTTGAACTTCTTACAAAGCATGTGATGGATGCATTCGCAAAAGTAGTCAATGACTTGTGTCTAAATGGTACGATGAGGATGATTGAATTGCCTTTCATGAAGAAATTAGATACTTGGCAAATGATTCGGGGGGTTCCCACCTAGCCTATCAAAGAAAAGGTAGGAACCAAGGATGGAAGGATCATGATCAAGAGAGAGGTAGAGATAGATATTATAATTGAAGGGATAAGAAAGAGTATGATATATATATATGTTCACCATGATTGAGTGAAGAGTAAGGAGTCAAATCCTGTGGATCTCAAAAAGGCAAAATGAAGGATGTGCTTGCTAGAATCTAGATAAGAGTGGAATTGATAGATAAGGTAGTCAGAGAACTAAAAGGGGAATTTTCTCAAATCAACCAAATGATTATATTTCACTCAACAGAATAAAAAATTTACAGACCCAAACTATCCAAATATCAATCGCATTATAGGCCCAAAGTTGGCCTGCCATGTGATACGATGGCAAATCCTAAAAACAATGGTGATTTGTTAGAAATTATCACTCGAAGTAATAAAAAACCTAGTGAATTTGATGTTAATTTCAAATAAATTATTGATAATCAAATGAACACAAAGAGAAAGTGTATGGGTGAGTCAAAGAATGAGACTCCACAGTGACAAAAAGAGAATGATAAAGCACCAATGATAATTAAAGAGATGGTTGATGAGGATGGGGCTCCTAAATTAGTTAAGGGTGATGAACAAAATAAAAATAAAGCACAATGTGATATCTTATCTCCAATAAAAATCCATCCTTCATTCCCATAAAGACCCAAAAAAAAAAGAAGAGAATAGTAAACTCAGGAAGTTTCTCGCGAAGCTTACCAATCTTTAAATTAATATCATGTTGCTAAAAGACATTCAAGAAATTTTGGAGTATGGTATGCTAATGAAGACATGGATGTCCATGAAATTCCTTTTAGATAGTGAAACCAATGAAATAATCCATGGTTGTAGCACTATCATGACAAGCGTTATGGAAAAACAAAAACAAGACCTAGGAACATTAATGATCCCTTGCACAATTAGGACACACAAATTTGAAAAAGCATAGTGTGACCCTGGGGCAAGAATAAATTTTATTTTTTATGAAATATATCGGAGAATTGGATTGGGCATACCTACTTGCATAAAAATAAAGCCCTTAATGGAAGATTGCTTTATTAATTAATCGATTAGAGTCTTGTATGATGTCTTGGTGAAGGTCGATAGTTTTATTTTGTCAACAAACTTTGTTGTTCATATTGTGAAATTGACTAAGAAATACCTATTATCCTTTGAATACCATTTTAGCAATTGGGAGAGCAATTATTGATAAATAGCAAGGGGAAATAAAGTTCCACGTGCAAAATGATGAGGTTTCCTTTCAAGTGTGTAAAATAGAGAAACATCTAATAGAACTAAAAGTGGTGTCCGCCATTGATGTAGTGGACATGAAGGTTGATCATGGATCCCTCAACCATCAAACTTTAAGATTGAAGAATATCATTTCAGAATGTTAAATTAGGCACTGGATGGGAGGTAACCCATCATTCCATGAAAGTGGCCCATATCCTTTAATTTTTTATTTTTAGAGTAGATTATGTTTGCTGTCATTGAGCCATGCAAATTAAGTGCCCAAGGGGGCTACTTTTGAATGATGTTGAGTAAGGAGAAGTGTAGTGAATTTGAATAGTGGGTTGAGCAGTGGAAAATAGAGGACTACAAACTGTCCTTAGTTACCGCGGTGGTGGTACCCGTGCTATCACAATTGTGATCGCCATGTAACTGCGATCGTATAAATTTGATCACAATCGTGAAAATGGCTGGGTAAAACATGAATAGTTAACTAATCCTTTAGCCACATTCCCTCTTCAATTAGTCTCAAATTGTAACCATATTTTATTTTCTTAGAAGCATCCATTGTGCATTGTATCATCCCTGTATTTCCGAATCTGATATGTGCTTAAATTCTTTCTTTTTATGCTTTTTTGTAGGCCTTAGAACTCATGTGTTAGGAATTGCCTAAAATTTTTATTTGCATGCTAAATCCTTAGTTCAGTTGTGCTTGATTAGTGTTATTATCTGTTGTTATTAGTGTGCGCATTAATGGGGAAGTCTAGAGTACCCTAATTTGCTCAAAATTGATAGGAATAATTTGCTCAAAATTGATAGGAATAACATGTTAATCCCTTACTAGTTTTCTTATATTCTAAGGGAATGATTGAGTGTCTAGGGACTATATTTCTTGGTCCTGTTGCGAAATTTTGATTTGGAACACAAATTTGAACTATAATTAGACATATAGTGATATGAGAAATTTGGTTTTACATGCCTCAAATACTCATGATAGTGTGATAGGAGTGCGACCGCAGCCAAAAATCTTGAAAGTCCATTTCTTTCCCAAAAACAAGCAAGACATAATCCTATTAGCTTAACTAAATATTATAGCATTATTTTAAACATGAAAATATTGATAATTAAAGTTGTTGTGGTGTTCTCATATTTTGAAAAATAAGGGTAGAAGACTATTACTAAACTTGCTTCATGAAACCTAAGTTCCAAACCTTGTACTATGTTGTACTACCCAAGAAAATGCTACTCCTAGAGCAAGGCATATGTTTGGATAACGTGCCAAAAAAACTCTCATTATTCCAGGAAAGATTAGTGTCCACCGGGTGGAGATGCTTTGACCTGGATCTATCACGCATAAATAAACATTGTGTTAGGGAGTTTTATTTGAACCTCATCATAGTAACTTTCTTTGAACTAGTTATAAGGATTCGAGGAAAGAATTCTCACTATGGGCCTAAAAAAATAAATAACCTATATGGGCGTTTAGATATGGACATGGCACCGTTTGAGGCAAAGGGATCTGAATCAGGGAGCTGTTTAGCTGAAAGGTTATGTCCTGGTAGTGTCATCTCTTGGGGTACCACCAAGATGGGGATATCTGATGTTGGGTGTATTTATGCATTATAGAATTACTATTCAAGCCTTTTTAGCCTTATTTTTATGATTATTATGATATATGTGTCGATAATGATATAAATGAGCATTTGTGTGTCCAAGTATATGCTACCAATGTTAAATGTTTGTTTCACATGAGTTTTGATTCAATTGGAGCATTTAGAATTCAACCGAGAAAACTTATGTAACTAGCTTGAGCTAGTTGTTTTTCTAGTCCTTTGTGTTGGTTTCTAATGTGTGTTAATGAGTTACTAAGGTTTTTATTATGTATTTATATGTAAAATGACTTTGTTATGATGTTCAAGGGTCAATTGAATAAAGAAAAGAGTGAAAACAATGAGTTAAAGCTCAATGTGAATTTAGCCTATGCTTAGCTCGTGTTTCGAGTTCTTCGGTGAGGATGTTGTGTTTCTTTATGCTCTTAATTGCTGTGTTTAAATATTTATGATGCTTGGTGAATGGATTATAATGATATATGAAGGATATACAAGCTTAAAATCAAGTGGAAACAACTCAAAAAGGTTCGAAAATGACCACGGAAGCACAAGACGCAAATTGGATGCAATTTTGACCCTTGAAAACTATGGGGCACATATGTACTGATCATGAAACCAATAAATGATTTCTAAAATACACTAGATTCAAAAGAGGCCCAAGAATTTTACCCATAGGTGCGTGTAGATTATAATGGGGTTTATGGAGGCCCTATGACGCGGTGAAATTGCGACTAGCTACTGGAATTTGACAAATTTTTTGACAATTGTAACATGGAACTATGGTACGACGTGGGGAGCACCAAAATCGGGAAAATTTTGCCATCTGAAGGAAAACAGCGTGTAAACCTAATCTAACTTGATTTATAATTTGTATACTATAAATATAACATCCTAAAAACGTTTTAAACATCTTGGGACCTTTTGGAAATCCTAGGTCAAATTAGAACATCATTGGAGGCTACCACGTCTTCTTTTCAGGTTTTATTATTCTTTAATTTAGTTTTTTTATGGTTTGTATCATCATTCGAAGGGACTGGATGATGAATATTTCCATTGAAGGTTAAACCATCTTTTTGGTATTAAAGCCAAGAACATGATTGTTATTGTTTTGGGTTAATTTTGTTTAATTCTATTATTATTAGTCGTTGTTTTTTATTCTTGTTATAATTATTTCATGGATTGATCACCCATAAAATACATATATTGTCGACCTTTTGATCTTTCGAGAGGGAATAAAGAGGTAGAACATCGGAATAAACAAAGTTTGGGTTTTTATTCTTTTATAAAATAAAAAATTAAACTTAGCATCTGGGAAAGGGATGTACTTAGATGCCTTACTTGATTCAAACGTAGGATAATAGCTTTAATTCACTTAAATGGATTATTACATCCCTGCACAATGATGTAGTTGTAATATCCATATTAGGTAAAAGATTATAGGTTGGAAAACCATGATCATACAATTAACCATACGAATCAACAAATAAGATAAGTAAGTTAATGAATTAATTCCAACAACATAATATGATTGTTTGAAGTGCTTTTAACCCTAGGATTTCCTCCAATGATTGTCCCAAGACTTTTATTTTATGCATTATTTATTTTACAATTATTTAAAACTCCTGGTGTTTATTTTTTCTCAATTTGTTAGACTAGAATTATATAGGCGGCGAACGCAAGTCCCTAAGAGATCGATACTTGGGCTTCCTTGAAGCCACTATATTACTTGGTAAGACCACGTACACTTGCGTGTGCGCTTGGACGCTGTCAAGTTTTTGGCGATATTAAATTTCCAAATTTTGACACAAATTAATTTTTTTAGGCTAAGAATAAGTGAGATATTCTTGTTGGTACTATTTTTTATTACATGAAGCAAGTGGGTTTATTGATTGAGTGAATTACTATTTTTGAGACTCTTAGGCTCATGTTTGTGACTCTAGTATTTGTTGGCTTAAGTTTGAATTCATGCTATTGTTTGGTTGGGTGTCTATGATGATCCTATTGAGTTGAGCATGTGCCATGCATGTGTAAGTTTTTTTGTATATTCCTTGTTGTATGTGATGTTTAGAACTTTCCCGGTATGTGTGTAAAGCAAAATAACGAGTGTGGGTTTAGGAGATGATATTGACATTTCTTTGATAGCCTTAGTTTATACCTTCTATTTATCCTACCCTTTGATCAGTATACACATTGAGCCTTTAACTTATTTTCTTTGTTAGCCTCATATGTAGCATAATCCCCTTCTTTTAGAGATTATAATTTGATAAACAAAAAGCTCCTAAGTACTTTAATGAAAAATTAAATTAATAACAAGTTTGAGAAATTGAAAAAGAAAAAGGTGAAATTGATGCCCTAGGGTAAGAGTTATTGGTGTTTATATTTGATGTGTGGTAGTTGGGATTGATATAAATAGTGTTATAAATATTCCTATTATTGTAGAAAAGGAAAAAATTGAATCTTGAACTGATAAACAACACACCCACCAAGTGTTTATGAAAATGCTTAAAAGAGATAGGGCAAAAAAATAAAAGGTATGGGTGGATGAAAAAGTGTAAATTGGTTGCTGGAGATTGATTTTAAATGTTTAATGTAATGCATTAAAGCACTTAGAGAGGTTAGTCACTATTCATGACAAAAATAGTTCCTACCCATCCTTTAGCCTATATTACAACCCAAAAAAGTCCTAATTGATCCTAAATTCATCATTCTGAATTAGTGGGGCATTATAATAAGGGCAAGCCTTTGGTCCATTATGTGTAATTTGTGAATTCTTTGTGAGATTCAGCGTAATTTGATTCGTGTACCCATTAGGTTATAAATTGCATTATTGTGAGAAATTATAGGTAACTCTCATATTGTGAGGGGCACATGTTTGATAAATGTGGTTAATTTTTATGATGTCCTTGATTGATCAATAAGCATGAATTTTCCAACTAGGTGAGTCAATTCTTAAGGCTAGGCTGTTTTGGAGTAGTGTTCTTGAGCTTTCAATTGTGTAAATAGTATAGAAACTTGCATTCGTATAGTCATTGTAGCGATAGCTTGAGTGTCTTGAATGTAGTATAAGTGTGGAGTCTCTTCAGCTCATGGTTTTTATAGTGAATAATTATTTGAGGATGAACAAGGCTTTAAGTATGGGGTGGTGATGTTGAATGTATTTATGCAGTCTAGAGTTACTATTCTAGCCTTTTTAGCCTTGTTTTAAGGATGATTCTTATGATATATGTGTTAATAATGATATCAATGAGCATTTATGTGTCAAAGTATGTGTTTACAATGTTTATTGGTGGTTTCAGATGAGTTTTGATTTAATTTGAGCATTTAGAAGTCAACCGAGAAAACTACTGTAACTAGCTTAAGCTAGGTGTTTTTATAGTCTCTTGTGTTAGGTTCTTATGTGTTTCATAAGTTACTATGGTTATTATTACATATTTTTATGTAAAACAACTTATTTATAATGTTAAAGGGTCAATTGGATCAAAAGAAGAGTGAAAACAATTAGTTAAAGCTCAATGTGAATTTAGCCTATGCTTAGCTCGTATTTCTAGTTCATTGATGATAATTTGTGTTGTTTTGTGATCTTAATTGATGTGTTTAATGATTTAGGATGCTTGGTGAATGGATTATGATGATATATGACAGATATACAAGCTTCAAATCAAGTGGAAACAACACAAGAAGGCTTGAAAATGACAACAAAAGCAATATCACTACATGATTTCACAATTGAGGCAATGATATGGTTAGCAATCATTTGTCGTTGAGATTCCCAATTCACTAATATGACCAATGTACTATATTCACGAGCTCAGATGGTTGCATGTTTCTTAGGCAACAATCCTTTGAATGTTGGGCATCTTGTTCTTTTGGAAATTAGGCATTTCAAGAATTGAGGTGGCTCTCTACTCTTATTTCCTTCTTTGATCATAGTGTTATGCAAGAGAGTTGTGGTTTAGGAGTACCCGAAGACATTTGGGTACATCTAAAGAATCCCATTTACTCACTTAAGACTCTAGGTAAAGTTGCATTTGATAAAAGATAAAAGTGGAAGATTGACTTAGAAAAGTCGATAGATAAGGATATAAACTCTTACAGACTATCCAAAGATAGATCTTTTGGGGATATATAGGGTCAGATGAGGTCAACCAAGGAGCTTGTGTCTTCTTTGCCTATAGGGCTAGGAGGGTCGTGTTCTTTTTGCCATTCTGATGTTGCTAAAACCAACTATGAGTAGTTTCTGGTAGATCAGAAAGTACATGGGGCCATTATCACTAAGCTTGAGAATTCCTACTTGTCCTTAGTACATTCGCATAGGGAGCTCAAGGATTCTCTTGATAAGATGAGAAAATGGGGGGAAAGATGGACAAATTCTTCACTAAGATATGGAAGAGGGTGAAGGGCTTATAAAAGGTCCTGAAATACAAAAAGAGACTTAATTACCCTTAGGCTGATGGTGATGATGAGGTCCTGGCTACATGGTAAAACTTAGATGATGCCACTAACTAGAGCATTAGAAGTTCTTGATGCAGTTACAAGGAGCACCCTCTACTCTTTTATGCTTTCTTGATTATACAGTAAGGTCACTGCAAGCTTTTTGTTGGGGGTTCCAGTCTCTTTATTCATTTGATGCCTTAGCCTATATTATTTTGATATTTTTAGGATGTTTTTATTTTGTTTTTTGGATGATTTTCATTTCTATTTTAGGTTGTAATAGTTAGCACCCCGATAGAGCCTATATTTGCTAAATTGATCATTTGCTTTCATTTCTAATTTTTTTTAATTTTATATTATTTTAATAATGATGCCGGATGAGCCTTTCCCTATGATATATTAAGTGACGACATTCTTAAGGGAAATTTTCATGTTTGGGTTTTGAGCCATTGATGTAAGGGAAGTCTAAGTACGTGTGGCCTTATAGATTTGGGATCACTCTTATATCTATGGTGAAGTCTAAATAGACGTATGGTTTACCCTCATGAGAGTTGAAATGTGAGATGATGGCTTGGTTTGGTGCCACAAATAGCCAATCTTTCGTGGTGTAAAATGTGAAGCAAGCACCGCAAATACATCCAAACATTTTTGTTAAGGCCAAGTTCATGGACGTGAACAATCTTGTCACAACACTTTACCTCTTCTTGTGACTCCTAAGTCTTTTGTTGGTAGTTCATGGTAAGTAGCTTCTTTTATTTCTTTTTGGAAATACATTTGAGCCTCCTTGAAAAGTTGGCATGTCATGTACGGTGAGCTTAGATGTTTAACTCTCATGCTCACTTGTATTATCTAGAACATTCCCCGTTAGTCTCTCAAATAGAATAGTGATTATCCTTGGTTGGTGAAATGATCTTATGCCTTCTTTGTAAACATGTAAACCCAATTTAGAGTAAGGATCCTACCCATAAATAAAGTAGTATCCCTAGTCACCCATTTTGAGATTTTGAACCATTCTTTGGAAGTTGCTTTACAAGCCTTGGACTATTTGAATTTTATCTCTGTTTTGAACCTTATCATCCTTGAACTTTGAAATGCAACTTCAGGCCAAAATCCTATGTTGGGGGTGGTGAGTCTTGGAAGAGGTCACCTCAGGCCATGGTTTTATTAGTAAATGCTTAAAATCTAAGCAAAAAAAAAAAAGTTAAAAGAAAATGAAAGGAATCAACAAAAGAAGGGCATAGATTCTGTAAGGGACGTCAATGAGAAGAAAATGCTTTCCAAAAGATGGGTGAATCAAGGTAAATAAAGTAGGCATAAGTGTAAATTGGAAATAGATAAAGTTGCCCATGATCCATAGTTTAATTGAAAAGAGTGATGTAGATGTTCAAGGAGGGTGTAGTCACTTTGTTACCAAGTGATACCATTCCCCCTTCCCGAGCCGTCACTATAAGCTTGGCATCATCCAAGTGTATTCAAGTTAGTAGCGATTGAAAATAAGGGAAAGAATACAATATAATACTTGTTCACATTGAGATATTCTTTGTGAGATTAAGTGTTTGCACTTTAATCACTTGTTTCATGATAGATACTTTGGAGTGTGGGATTTCCTTTATTGAGAAGGCAAAGACTAATTAAGGCTGGCAAAATTTTCATCTTCCAAAAATGAGGCAAAGGAATCTAATTGTGTCAAAATTGATGGAGAGTCACTTTTAGATTGTTATTTGTTGTTGCTCAGTTGTTCTTTAAAGTGTTTGCATACTTAAAAGTATGATCTATTTCGAGGGGAGTAGTGAGAATAACTTTTCCCATTCTTGAGGGCAAATTTTTTGTTCTAATTGAGTGCGGAATCATTGTGAACATTGGTTTGTATAAATGTACTTATAATTGCATGGTATCATTGAGTAAAAAGTAATGTTTCTTGATTACAAGAAAATACTTAAGTTGGGGGTGTTGATGGGTGGCAAATTTACCACTCATGACATCCAAATTCATGCACTACTATGACTAAAATTGCATACATGAGCTTAATTCTCCATTTGAATGTACTAATTTTTAGTTTTTGTGATCTTACAGGTTCTAGGTTGAAAAAGAATGAAATCAAGGTAAAAAGAAAGGAAAATAGGCAAAAAAGGATAAAAAACTAGAGAACATGAGGCCCTCAGATATTGCAATCACAATCCATAGAGTCGCGATCGTGACCAGTAAAATATGAATGAAAACAACCTCAGGTACCGCGATTGCGGTAATGCTACACAATCGCGGAAGTTCGATCACAATCCAATGAATGGGATCACGATAGATCGGCCAAATAGTAGGGGTAGTTTTGTCTTTTCACAAAGTTGATTCCTATTCTAAAAAGGGCCAAACCCTTACACCATGAAAAAAATATTCCAGCGCATTTTTCAGATTTGAATTGAGAGAAACCCTACAAATTTTGGAAAGAACAATTGTTGTTAAAGATTCCAAGATATTTTTAGTTTTAACTTGAGAATTCAAGTTTTGGGATTATTCTTAATTTGTTATCAATGGATGCATTGGGTGGTAACTTGGGTATATCTCTTTTCTCCAATATCAAGAGTAGCTAAATATTTATCTTAGGGTTATTCTTCATTAGGATTTTAAAGTGTATGGGTATTTATTGTTAGTCCTAATTATTAGCTGTTGATGATAGGTTTTGCTACTACTATATGGTTGAATTAATAGTTCTGGGTGAAAACCCCAATTGACTTGAATCATACATCATCCTTGAAAGAGGGATGTGGGTAATGAGTAGCAGTGAATACTTACTTGATACTAGTTACTTCCTTTGCATTATCCTAGAAATAAGGATGTTTTGTATTGTATCTATGTTGATTGGCATCATCCTAGAAATAGAGATTTTAGAGTGAGGTGCTGGATAGGTAAAATTGGCACACTCATGTGGTATTCGAAAGAATCCATGAGTAAATTTTTGTGGGTTATTTAAAGACATACTAAGAGCTAAAATCTAGCCTACCCATGTTATTGACTAAGAAAGGAACTAACCCCCAAACACCCATACATGCATGACCCCTAGGATAAGTATAACCCGAAGGTTTTTATCTCATTGGTATTTTAATCAACTATTATTAATTTTGTTTGTTGTTACTAGTTAATTTGGTTTAAACAAAATTTTAAATCGTACCCCAATTTAATTTATGAATTGCTTTAAATGTACATTGTGGGTCAACTCTTAGTGACTTTCAACATTAGATAGGATTAGAAAGCTCAATTACACTCCTCGTGGATTCGAACCCAACCTAAGTTGGGTTATTAAATTGAAAACGTTTGACTATCCCCAAAATAGTAGCGTAATTTTAGCATTATCAGTATCAAAAATTACATAAAAATCCCCAATAAGGCCGGCTAGCAGAATTGGACCTCCGAAACTATCAATATATCCATTTATGCTCAAGGAACATTTACCCTAAAGAATGGGTATTTCGAGCTCAAATAGTGCTAAAATCAACTCACCAATATTTTAGGGATTTTGGAAATGAATAGGGAAAATTATCCATAAAATTGATGAGAACTTGCAAAGAATATGGAGAAGAAACAAGAAATCCAAGCTTACGAACACCCTAAAATCACTTATGAATATTTCTCCAAATTTTTTACATTTTTTAGGATTCTATACTCTTGAAAATGGGTTAAAATGGACTAATTATGGATTTTATAAGTACTTGGTAAGCGGACCTTTGGCCTCTTTAGAGGTCAGCACCAAACTGCCCAGGTCACTGCTAAAGCGGGACCCTCTCTTATTTGGCTGGCTGCTAAAGCGGTTGGTTGGAGCTAAAGTGACTTGCAATTTAGAGAATAACTTGCTACTAATACAACACTTCTTGAGACGACTAGGGATTCCAAAACTCCCTTTATTAAAGCACCTAAAGGTGTACTTTGGCGGTCACACCAACTTTGATTGCACCAACTAGAGACTTGGAATTTCTTGAGTGTCCGCCGACCCTTGTGATTCATCCAAAATCCGGTATGCACAAATGAACTATGATATCCTAGGTAATTTGACATTATAAACTCAATAATATAATCAAAATTACCATTCGAGGTCATTTCAACAAAAAGTGGGGCCCACACCCAAGTTTTATTTTTCCTAACTTGTGGCCAACAACCCAGAATTTGTCTGAATGCCTCGGACTAATACCAAGGGTTCTCTTAGCCTAAAATTAATGTTTTGAAGTTGGTGGAACTATTATAATTGACATACAGGGTTGTTTGAATAAAGTTTACATTTGGTAGATAATTTTAACCAGCAAGAACTTCTAAACAAGAAATTGGCTCTAAAAACAAAGAAACTGCTTAGTGACCGTATTGTCAGCTCTAGAAAGTCATAACTGATTTGAGACAGCTATAGAAATGCTCTAAATTGAAAAAATCAGTAAAAATATAGAAAATAACATGGAGGGTTATTACAAATCACCCTAACCAACCATGTATTTATGTATGAGATGCAATATCTTCTAAGTCTTTCCATAGCTCTAACCTCTCTAAAGCACTACATCTAGTATATAATACACCAATTTTAAAAAAATTTATTATTTATACAATGTATAAATTTTTAAGTTATTTTCTAAAAAGTGTTTGAATTCACATGCCTTCCCCATTCTTCACTCCAAAATACCTAAATCTTTGAAGAATAATTGGATATAACATATTGCGAACCCATTTTTCTTTTATTATTCTCCAATTCCATAGGATTTTGAAAGGTCTATTAAATAGCAATATATGAATATTTATACCTTCTATTTAGATTTATTAACCTCTTAAAAGCATTTTGAGATTTCACATACCTATTTTTCCAAAAAATAG
Organism: Capsicum annuum; assembly: GCF_002878395.1. Taxonomy (NCBI): domain Eukaryota; kingdom Viridiplantae; phylum Streptophyta; class Magnoliopsida; order Solanales; family Solanaceae; genus Capsicum; species Capsicum annuum. Next base: position 129,688,715 of record NC_061113.1, read on the forward strand.
CTTTATTGATTATTAGGAAACATTAAAAAGGCCTATCTTAAGCTCTGTATTCATCGGATTTTTATCTACTCTGGTCCTCTTGTAATCTATTTGTAGATTTATAAATTACCTTAGGATATTTCTTAATATCTTGGTACATTCTCTATATTAGCCTACATGTCTTCATCTTTATCCAATCCCTACCCTTGTGAAGATTCTTAATATGGGACATTATAAATAAGAAAATCTTCCTGTGTTGGCCTAATCACTTAGAGTGGCGCAGGTCCACTGATGGAAGAAGTAGAATCTAATACTTAATTAGGGAATTAGTACTCTATGTATTTCACCACAATCATCTTTACCACTGGTATTCGTCAGATTGTTATTCAACTCTACAACCACTGCTTGCCTATTTGTTGTTACTTCATTCCCTATTATAGGTTCATCAGAAATTGTTGTCTCGATAACTATTTTGCTGAATAAATTTCATTTGATCCCCCTCTCTCAAATTTTATACATGAGTAAATGTGAGGGAGCTTCACCATAATATGAGGGACCTGGTCCTTTAGAGTTAGACATAGACAATCAGACGATAAAGCAATAGGAAACTAAAACTTTACTGAAAATGGAAGAACACAAATATTTAACGTGGAAACCTCCTTTCTTAAGGGAGGAAAAACAACGTTTTTCCATTACAAGCATTCAACAATCTACTATAATCAAACTCTTTATTACAGACTCAAATGTAACTTAACTCTAGGATCACTTAGTTTTCAATAACTCTATTATAAACTCTTCTTGACAACTCTATCAAGATCTCCCATCGATATTGATTAACTCTAACCAATATAAAACTCAGGTAACTCTACCTACGAACTCTCAAGAATAAAAGAAAGGAAATTACTCTTAAAACACGAGTAATTCTATTGCATACTCAAAGATGACTCAAGAAAACTCACTATTTCATCATAGATAAAAACTATAAACTTGAGTAATGTTGCAAAGTTAAGTTTTTGCGATTTTTCACTAGAACAATTATATAGTAAAACTAGTGAATTGAGAAGCATTATTTTCTATTTATAGTTGGATAATGATTATGTTAGAAATTTGATTGGGCTAGTTGTCTTTATAGGTACAAGCTTAGCAGCATAGTTTGTTACACTAGAAGACAAAACTATGTAGGACAATGCCGGTTGTACTGAAATCATAAAGATCCAGGGACTTTGTCCATTGATGTCAGTTGATCATCATCAAAACAAGACATATATCAATTTTACCCTTTTTTAAATGAAAAACTAACCGATGATTTTAAGCATCAATGTTCATTCATCTCACTTACTCAGAGTGATTAGCACTATTGTTGATGAATGTTCCCCCATCATTATGCACCAAGCTTCCCCTAATTAGTACGCCATCATGCTTCACAATTATTCTTCCCTCTGTCATAATGTCATCCTTCGGACATTCTTCCTCCTTTTAATATTCCATCATACTTCACCAGCATTCAACAAATATGCACTTTGTACCTAGTCCCTAACATATCATGCAATATATACCTCACCTGGTCCCTATCATATGAATTTAGTATTCCCTCTTTTTTAATTATTAAGAAGGTATAGTGTTAAACCCATAGTAAAATAAGCACAAATTAGTTAACTCATGGCCACTGGGGAAACACTAACATGAATAACAACTTTAAAAATAAAGAAAAGACAGATAAGACAAACAAACAAAGATTCATTTACATGTAAAACTTAAGTATCAATCCAATTCATAATTTAAATGTTCCAAAGAAAAATACACATAAATTAAGAAAATTTAAATACGTGAAGAGCTTGGGAAGAGGGATTGAAGAAGTAATTCCTTGGTTAGATGCCTTATCTCTGCTTTCAAGCTAAAAACCTTATCAGTTAGAGTTGAAACTTTTTTGTTTAGTTTACCATTCTCAGTTCTAAGATCTTTAGGGACACTTGGATTCTTATCAAAAAATGATGAATTGTCATTTGTAATTTGCTAATCTTTACATCCTTATCAGTAGAGTTGATATTCAATTCCTCTATTTCCTTGCTGAGCTCCTCTTCCTAGATGTTACCTGATTTCTCTTCTACGCATTCAGTTTTGATCAGAGTCTTCATACTAAACTATTGTATCACAATTCCATTAGTTCAATTTTCACAGACAATACTAAAATGATCACACACTTTATTCAACCAATATCCATAAGGCATCCCATATTTTCCATTTTCCCTATGAATAACTTTATGCTTGTGCTCTATCATTAAAGAAGATAAACTAATAAACTCAATACTACTAACAGACTCCATCATATTCAAATCAATAGGTAAAGCAATGTTTCTCTTTTGTGATCTAGGAAGAATCACACTATTAACAAAATTAAAGATTTATTATAACTCATTTTTGAGTGATTTCATAGTTACTACAGCCATAGATTTTTCTTTAACCTTTGATGCATTTTTCATAAACTCTATTGAGGGTTGTTTTTTTTAGACAGTCCTCACACCACTGATAGAAACATCTAGAATTTCCCAAGTAATTTAGCATTAAGATTTAGATTCATCCCCTCAACTAAATAGTCATCATCAGTTTTCCTTTAGAAAAATCCAATAAGGAATAAAATTCCTTAACTACTTCATCAAAGACTGGGAATGGGTCACACCATAAGATAAATCCATCAGTAAAGTTTAACTTGCTCAACTAGTTCAACCATACCTGGTTTTGTTAATACACTTCTGTCAAAGATCATCCCAGTTAGCACCTTTTGATTTATGAAGAACCTATTTTGCATTACGTTAGACACAAACTTTCCTTCTTTATCTAGTTTTCCCTTTTTAGAAATATTGATAGGTTCTTATTTAGTTATTTTTCTCTTGTTAGGACCAGGTACTTTAGAAGTTTGCTTATTCTCAGTAGAACTTCTAAACTTTTCTCTCAGATTTCTTATTATCTCACTGATATTTTGTTCCTTAGGGCCAACCACAATCATTCTTGATCTATTTTATAGCAAGATGAAATTTTTAGCAACCTAAGCATCATCCATCAATATACTATCAGAAAGGTTATGAAAGCTTCTGGTATGAATCTTCATCAATAAGTTGAGTAAAGAAGAATTTTGTTTTAGGAAAGGTAGGAGAAGAAAGATGTTCTAAAATAAGGTTTCGGAGAGGATTTTTATCTATGCTAACTTCAGAGTCCTTTGAAAGACATGAGCATGAGTAATAAGAAGCCATTTGGAAACTCTTGTCACATGAGGGCTATTTGTGGCTAGATGTTTTCTTTTGAAACAAGAAGGTTTGGGGACAGCAATATTTAAGGGAATGAATAAGCACCAATAATAGCTTATTGAAAGAATGAGATGTAATAAATTTTAATTTTGTCTTGACTCTTCTTTCCTTTTAGGATAAGACAAATTTCTGATACAGAGAGAGAAGACGTGGGTTTTTCTAATAGAAAAAAATGCACATTCACGATACTAACTTGAGAGATAGGACCAGGTTCCTCTCTTTCTTGAGTAAATACTCAACTTTGTCCATGTTATATCTATCCTCCTCCAAAGTTGTTCCCATTGGTGTATCCTACAAAGGTATGATAGCAAGTTAAACCAGCAAGTACATGCTTTACTAAGGATACCTGTCTCATGGTCATAGCTAATTTTAGGGGGGAAAACTAATTTATCTAGTAAGTCCGGTTATTTTGATCAACCCCATCCTCAACCTATTCTTCACAAATTATTCCTTATGAAGAGACTTAGTGAAGATAACTGCTATTTGATCTTCAGTCTTGCAAAAATGCATGCAAATAGCTCTCTTCTCGACATTGTCTCTCAGAAAGTGATGTCTCACGTTAATACGCTTGGTTCTCTTATGTTGCACTGGATTCTTGGCCATGAAGAAAGCACTTTTGTTGTGACATATTATAGGGATATTGTTTAAGATAGTCCAAATTCCTTCAATTATTGTTTGATCCAAAATAATTAAGCTCAACAAGAAGGAGCACCCACATACTCAATTTCACCGGTAGATAAACAAACAAAATTCTCCTTCTTAGAAGCCCAAAATATTAAGGAAGAACCAAGAAAATGAGACATTCCCAAGACACTTTTTCTATCCACCAGATATCCAGTATAATCAGCATAAGCATATCCTACCAAATGAGAACTGATCTCCATAAGGATAGTATAGGACCATGTCCCTATACTTTTTGAATGCCTTAGAATTCTTTTTGAATCTTTCAAATGAGACTCCTTAGGAAGAGCCTAAAATCTGGCACACATTCCTACGCCAAACACAACATATGGCCTACTTGTAGTGAGATATAGTACAGATCAAATAATCCCTCTATGCATGATCTCATTAACTGAGGGACCAAATTCATCATTATCTATCTTGGAATTGGTTCCAATTGTTGTTTTAATTGGCGTGGAATCTCCCATATTGCATTTCTTCAGTAGTTCCTTGATGTACTTCTATTGATAGATCATTGTCCCTTGAGAAGTTTGCTTGATCAACAAACCTAGGAAGAAACTCAGTTTACACATCATGCTCATTTTAAATTTACTCCCCGTTTTCTTTACAAACTCTTCAGATAGGGATTCAGAAGTAGTTCTAAATATTATATCATCAGCATATATCTAAACAATTAGTGATCTACTACCTCTGGACTTTAAAAAGAGAGTATTTTCAATTTTTCCTCTTTTAAAGTAATTTTCCAGAAGAAACATTGATAGTCTTATATACTAAACCCAAGGTGCTTGCTTCAACCTGTAGAGAGCATTGTCCAATTTGACTACATGATAAGGAAAATCAGTCCAATACTGGATATATATCTCTTGAGCACAAGGATTGCTTCTAAGAATCACACCCTCTACTAGAAAGTGAGTTCCTATCCTTGAGCTAGCTCGGTGCTAGTTTCTACTCCCAACTGAAACACTCAAAACTGAATTCTCAACTGAACACTGGCTGAACTTAATCTGACACTGATCATATTACTCAAAAGGTTTGACTGAGTTACACTGAGATCACTTGGTTCTATATCTAACAGAAAAGATATCGAATCATGGTATCTGACTGACGATACAGATCTTGAATAGATTATTCGAATCGCTTCTGTGATTAGGATTAAATCACTTGAATACTATTAGAACTGAGTTGATTACAGGTCTGAGGCTAGATTACTAGCGATATAGAGATTATGGAGATACTGAGATCACTGAGATTTATTAAGCTTCACACTTGTCTGAGGATACAGAGTTCTATAGCTCACTGAGTTCTGAGAATCATGGCTCGATTGGAAATATTAAGAAACTGACACGGGCTCTACACAACAACTTTATTTTTGGGTATAAATACCCCAACAACTCGATAACATAAAAGTAAGACATAATCATTATATATCACAAATCATTCACACATCATCACGGTCATCCATTCATCACTACAATCATTCATTCATCATTAAAAACATTCATTCATCATTACAATTATTCATGTATCATCACAATCGTTAAAGCATCACTTCAAGTAGTTGGGCATCATAACATATTTTCCCTCTCAAGATCCTTAGTACATCGCATTAAGCATTTAGGAAAGATAGACCTCTATTCATTATCATAACCACAAAAGGGTCACTCCAAACCTTTAAGGATCATCAACATAAGCTCACCATCATATACTAGCCTAGGAAAGACACTCTATTAGATTATACCCCATTCAATGAGATTTTACATCAAGTACTTCATACCTACATCGGTCTTGTCATATATTTGGATATCACTTGATTTTGGAGAAACTTCTTACTAACACATCACTATTTACTTGCGAACCACTTAACATGCATTAAAATCTTAGCATATATCAAAGAGCACAAAATTGGAAAATTTACAACCATCATATCTCGACTTGTTCACTAGGGTCTTTCAACAACCACTAGACACGACCGATTTTACACCTACTTGGGATTTAATACTATCTTGGCACATTTCACTCACTAAGGTATTTTATCAAACACTAGGCATGCATGGACTAGCTCACAATTTGGGGTTCTTTATTCAACATACTATAGTGGCCCTTATGCTTCATCTAAGACCTTTATCAAACCTATGGGGAACGTTCTTCACTTATTCAACCATTTTTACACCTAAAATTCATGAACACATCACATGGAAAAACAACTTCAAGAGGGTCTATCACAAACATCACATAAATTCCACATACTAGGGTCAAAGCTCATAAATTTTGTAGGCAAACATAAATCAAAACTCAAAAACACATTAAACATCCATTAAAAATCATACAAATCATTTACAACTCATAAACATAAAAATCTTTTAGTTTTAAGAAGGGTTCTTGAGCTTCTTGGATGAAAGGGACCCAAGAATCAACATCTACATACCTTAACCTTTGAAATTGAATGAACTTTAGTGCTTGATACTTTATCCACACTTGAAATAAATAAATTCTTGAAGCCCACACTATGAGGAACTTGATTCTTGAAGAAACCTTGAAGAATTTATGGTTGAATTTTGGAAGATTAGGGTTCTTGAATAAAACCCTAGATATTCTCGAGAGAATTGGAAAAGAAAATTATGAAATTAGGGTTTGAATGAGGGTTCCTCATATTTATAGAGGCTCAAAAAAGATGGGAAATGACCAAAATACACTTTCAAAAAATCCCTTTAATTGCTAAAAAAATATACCTAACGCCATCCGTGACAGGCCGTCTTAAACTTATGCATGAATCATGCTAACATATAATCTCAAAATAAGAGCAAAGGATATATCAATGCATAACATAAAGCTAAAGGGATCATAAGATACCCAGGTTAATTTCAGGGGATCTTTCCCAATCAAGGCGAGCCTGAAGTGCATACAATCTATTAAGAGTTGAAGGAAGACTATGTTGACTTCGGGGACCTGGCTTAGGACAGACTCGAACTTTGTAACCGATCTTTCCATATCCAAAGCACACCTCACTACCAGCTCTACATACACCCTTATGATTTATACCACATTCTTCACACAACGGGTAGGTACAAACACCACTAGTACTACTTTGGGCTTTGGAGCTTGGTTCTTCCTCAAATCTGACACCCCTAAATGTAGGTGCGATTGCACTAGCTGAAGAAGGAGATGGAATTAAAAATGTCCGACCATACTGAGAACTAATACCATCTTGAGACCCTGACTGTGAGAAACCACGACTACCTATCTTGGCTTTCTTACTCACTCTCTTTCTCTCCTTCATCTTATCTTCCTTAATCTTTTGCGCATGAATCATTAGCCTAGAAAGATCCATATCTCTATTAAGCATGGAATCTCTATACTTTTTCAACACATCACTTGATACCCTAGTCAAAAACTTACTCATACCCACTCTAGGGTCAGCTATCAAGTCGGAAGCATACTTAGCCAGTTGGTAAAACTTACGATAATACTCTTTCACTATCATGGAGCCTTGCCTTAGGTTCATAAATTCTTCTACCTTAGCTTCTCTCATTTCTAGCTAGAAAAACCTATCTAGAAAGGCACTCTAAAACTATAGCCAAGTCATGGAAGCTGCATTCTCCCCTCTACTTTTCTCCCACATCACTACCCAATCATGAGCAATAACTTTCAACCTATAAGATACTAACTCAACACTTTCCTTCTCTGACACATGCATAATCTAGGTGACCTTTTTCACCTCCTTAAGAAATAACTGCAAATCCTTACCTACTACTAACCCAAAGAATTTAGGCGAATTTATTTTCATGAAGCTTTTAATCCTGGCTGTGGTAGAATTCCTATCTCGCTGAGGTGGGACTGCAGCCTAATGGTTGCCATGAACATTAGTCACCACCTGGGCTAGCGCCTGGAAAGCTTCCCAAAACTCTGCATGTGACACATTCTCATTTTCAGGATCTACTGGCTGAGGGGGCTGATCATCAACCTTATTGACAAAGTCTCTACGAGGAGGCATAATCTGTAAATGAAAGAATGAAGTGGATTAGACTGAGGATTAACTTGAGCTAATGCTTTTTCACACAAAATAATTACTGCAAAAATAGGAACTGCTCCTAAGAATATCTTGTAGCGTCTTTTACATAAATGTGGCGCGCTACACACCCATGTATAAAACTCTACTAGATGCAGCTTTCTAGACTCCCTAGGATACTCTTGAACCTTAGGCTTTGATATCAAGTTTGTAATGCCCTGAAATCCCATCCCGAGATGTCTCACGGTGCTTATGGACCCGATGAACCACAAACTAACCTTTTTATGATATTTGTACCTATACATTGTATAATATCTAAGTAAAATACAGAAATATGCCATAAGGTTCAACACATCTATACATACTAAAAACTAAAAACTGAATACTAATACATCCGTCTGAAAAGCCTCAACCTATCTAAACTGTGGAGTTGATGGGACATATCCCCAACTAACTCCATCAACAAAAAATAAAAAAGTATGAAACAACAGTAGTAAATTGAGACTCATCCTCAAAAGAAGAGAACTCACTGCTACTGTTGTTGTCTGGAACCAAACTGTTGAGAATAAACTAGATCTTGTGCCTCTGAACCTATGGTGTCAAATAAAACACCATAGCGCAAACGCGTCAGTACAAAAATATACCGAGTATTTAGACAGGGTAGGCTAATGCAAGGGTTCATGCATGCACAATATCTAAACTTAATAATCATGAAAATTCCTCATGAGAACAGATACATGAATGCATAAAACATGAACACAATTATCATAACTCTAGATACTGAAACTCAGATACCGCTTTACTGCAGACAGAACTCACTAATGACACTGAGATACTGAATCACTGACTCATTTAATACTGATAATAGAGGATCTAGATGTGCTTACATCAATGACTGAATTCTTGGACTTACTGCTTTCGACTGACAGGATTAGAGATCAACCTTTCTACCAGATGATTTCGGAATCTTTATAAATGATAAGAAATATGATTATATCTGAACTTGACCATAAGAATACTCAATAGAAATTTGATATTGTGATCAAGCCTGTCTGACAGCATATCTCTGAATATAATATCAAATAACTATATGTGTGACCAAGTCTATCTGATGGGATAACTCATAAATCAATGGAATTATCTGAGTTCCTCACAATGATAGATGACCATATCTGACAGTCCTAATTTCTGAAGAGTGAATCTGAAACTAAGACTGAATCTAAAACTAAAACTGTGGAAAGTAGTCACTTAACTGACATGCCCTGATCTACCACATGTGGTGTCTAACCTGTGCCCTAGTTTAAAGGGTGTCATTACCATGCTACTGGTGAAGACAACTCTATGTGACCCTCATCTAGTAGGTTCTCAAACTAGAATGGTGGATCCCTCATCTAGCAGGTCATGCCACCTTATCTACCCTCATCTAACAGGTATGATGTCTCTCATCCACCCTCAACTAACAAGTGTAATGTCTTAACCTATACTGGATTCGTAGTTCTAGAGCATAAGGATTGCTTCTAAGAATCACACCCTCTACTAGTAGGTAAGTTCCAATCCTTGAGCTCGCTCGGTGCTAGTTTCTACTCCTAACTGAAAGACTCAGAACTGAATTCTCAACTGAACCCTGGCTGAACTGAATCTGACACTAATCATATTACTCAAAAGGTCTGACTAAGTTATGCTGAGATCACTTGGTTCTGTACCTGACGGAAAAGATATCGACTCATGGTGTCTGACTGACGATACAGAGCTTGAATAGATTACTCGAATCACTTTTGAGATTAGGATTGAATTAATGGAATACTATTAGAACTGAGTTGATTACAAGTCTGAAGCTAAACTACTAGCGATATAGAGATTACAGAGATAACTGAGGTTTATTAAGCTTCGTATTTGTCTAAGGATACAGAGTTCTATAGTTCACTGAGTTCTGAGAATCATGGCTCAATTAGAATTATCGAGAAACTTATCGGGCTCTAGACAACAGCTTTATTTTTGGGTATAAATACCCCCAGGACTCGATAACATAAAAGTAAGACATAATCATTCTTTATCACAAATCATTCGTGCATCATAACGGTCATCCATTCATCAGTACAATCATTCATTCATAATTACAAGCTTTCATTCATCATTACAATTATTCATGTATCATCACAATGGTTAAAGCATCACTTCAAGTAGTCGGTATCATAACATACTTTCCCTCTCAAGATCCTTAGGACTTCGCATTAAGCATTTAGGAAACATAGACCTCTATGAATCATCACAACTCCAAAAGGGTCACTCCAAACCTTTAAGGATCATCAACATCGGTTTACCATAATATACTAGCCTAGGGAAGACATGATATTATATTATAACCCATTCAATGAGATCTTACATCAAGTAATTCATACCTATATTGGTCTTGTAATGTATTTGGATATCACTTTATTTGGGGGAAACTTCATACTAACACGTCACTATTTACTTGCTAACCACTTGACATGTATTAAAAGCTTGGCATATATTAAAGAGCACAATATCAGGGAATTTACAACCATAATATCTCAACTTGTTCACTAGGGTCTTTTAACAACCACTTGACACGACCGAATTTACACCTACTTTTGGATTTCATGCTATCTTGTCACATATCACTCACTAAGGCATTTTCTCAAACACTAGGCATGCATGGACTAGCTCACAATTTAGGGTTTCCTATTCAACATACTATAGTGGCCCTTATACTTCACCTAAGCTCTTTATCAAACCTATGGGGAACGTTCTTCCCTTATTCAACCATTTTTACACTCAAAAGTCATGAACACATCACATGGAAAAACAACTTCAAGAGGGTCTATCATAAACATCACATGAATTCCACATACTAGGGTCAAAGATCATAAATTTTGTAGGTAAACATATATCAAAACTTAACAACACATTAAACATCCATTTTAACTCATAAAAATCATTTACAACTCATAAACATAAAAATCTTTTAGGTTTAAAAAGGGTTCTTGAGCTTCTTAGATGAAAGGGACCCAAGAATCAACATCTACATACCTTAGCCTTCGAAATTGAATGAACTTTAGTGCTTGAAACTTTATCCACACTTGAAATAAATAAATTCTTAAAGCCCACACTATGAGGAACTTGATTCTTGAAGAAACCTTGAAGAATTTATGGATGAATTTTGGAAGATTAGGGTTCTTGAATGAAACCTTAGATATTCTTGAGAGAATTGGAAAAGAAAATGATGGAATTAGGATTTTATTGAGGGTTCCTCATATTTACAGAGGGTCAAACAAGGTGGTAAATGACCAAAATACCCTTGAAAAATGCCCTTGAATTGCTGAAAAATATACTTGACGCCATCCGTGATAGGTCGTCAGATCCGTGATAGGCCGTCACAAATGGTAGTCACAAAAGTGGTCCAAATTATTGATTTTCTACCCAAGGCAGATGAGATCATTAGAAATGTCATCAGAATGTGACGATATCATCAAAAAGGTCATCAGAAATGTGATAGCCCATCAGAAACGTCGTCACCATTTTACAACTTGACATGCTGGAGTAAAATAGGCATAACTCTTTGTTCTGATATCAGATTTAGGTGAAATTAGTATCGTTGGAAAGCTAATTGAAAGATTTTTCATTTGATATATATAAAGCCACCCGGTTATTCATATAAAATAAGTTATGGTAGATTTATGTTGACCCAAATTTTGACGGTCACTAAAACTTGAACTATAGGAAAGTTTTAAACTCGTTCATAAGTTAGGGGACCTCTATGATCTTAATTCATGATCAAATAGATTACCACATGATTCAAATTATTTCATACTTGGGATGATATTTCTGAAAAATTTTGAATCGAATTTTTGCTTTACCAAATATGCTCTAAGGCTTAGACTGGAAGAGGATTTTGCGGGGTATTACATCAAGCACCTATTTGTCATAGAGAAGGCTGTATTGACAGCTTCAGCCCAGAAGTTCTTTCCAAGTCCACTGTCAATCAACAAGGTTCTAGCAATCTCTACGAGGGTTCTATTCTTTATATTAATAACCCTATTTTGCTGAAGAGTACTTGGGGAAGAGAAGATATGACAAATTCCATTTTCATCACAGAATTCTCCAACTCGAGTGTTCTCAAATTCAGTTCCCTGATCAGATCTGAAATCAACAATCTTACAATTTAGCTTCATTTGAATTTGCTTGGCAAAATTAATCAGAACCTTATAGGTTTAATCCTTTGTTCTCAAGAACATTATCCAGGTAAACCTTGAGTAGTTATATACTCTAACAAAGACATACTTCTTTCCTCCTCTACGTTGCACTAACCAGTGCACATAGATCCATATGCAATATCCCAAGGGGTCTATAATTATTCACCGACTTGTTTAGCTTAAAGAAAGACCTGGATTCTAGAAGTACTCACCTACTTCTTTTGCTTAAAGAAATACATAGATCCATACCTGTTAAATCTTCCCTATGGATCTATGTTGCTTGATCAGGTGAGTTTCCAATCTTTCCCACACAATGCATATAACCCTTTTTACCATTTCCAAAAAAGATACCTCAACCTTGAAGTGTCTTGAGAGAAAGAAAGCAGTCAGTCCTCCCTATCATATGCTTTGAACATCCACTATCCATGAACTATTTCTGACTAATTTCCCTTCCTCCTACTTCATTTTCTTCTTTATCTGTAGTGTTTTCCATGAGAGAAAACAATGAATCATAGGTAACTTCATACTCCTCCATAACCAACATAGACACATCTTCAGCCTTTTCAATTTTATCAGATTCACTAGAGGAATCTCCCCATACTAATAGGTCCTGCGTCACTACATAGTAACTTGTAGGATTTCTTCTTGATTTTATGGGGACCTGGTCCCTTTTCTTTTCTTTGTCACCTCCAGTATTTAGATATTCCTAGTAATCCATTTTGTACATTCAACGGTCCTTAATGAAATACTCAGGACTTCCACATTTATGGTAAATATCAATTGTGCCTCTCTTGTTATTTCTACTCTCTCTTTTTTGCAACTGACTACTTTTCTTCATACCTCTATCAATCCTTTTTACCAAATAGGCAACATCAGTGTCTTTTATACTTGAATAAGATTTTGAGGCCTTTAATTCCAGAAATTTTCCCTTTTTTTCTTCCTTCTTCTCTTCTCCTTGTTGTTTCTTGAGCTCATGAGTCTTTAGATTACCAAAGAATTCATCCATATTAAAAACTTTAGGTTTCTTGCTTCAGTAATAGCATCCACTTTGATTTCTCAAGACTTAGGAAAAATACCTAGAATTTTTCTCAGTTGCTTATACAAGAAAATCACTTCTCCTAAGTTGTGCAACTCATTTGTGATAGAAGTAAAACTTGAATGTATTTCGTGAATTATCTATCCTTCCTTCATAGAAAAAGTTTCATACTGAGCAGTCAGTATTGTAACTTTTGAATCATTCACAATAGTTGTTCTTTCATGAGCTGTCTTCAAGCAATCCTAAATTTCTTTAGCATTTTCACTAGACGAAATCCTGTTATACTCATCAGGTCCTATGCCCCAAACAAGTAATTTCTTTGCTTTGTAATTCTTCTAAACTTTGTTTTGATCTTTATCATCAAACTATCTACTCTATTTGATAACTATCCTTGTTATGTCTCCTTATTTGACCTGTCTAATAGGTATATGAGGACCATCACGTATTACATCCATCAGCTCATTGTCTTTAGCAATAATAAAGTCTTACATCCTAGTTTTCCAGCACCCAAAGTACTGCACATTAAATCGGGGTGGTCTAGTGGAAGATTTCCATTCTTCAAGATTTGGTAGAGCAACCGTGATTTATAAACCACTCGAGGTATGAAAATTTTAGAGTGCGTAACTCTGATACAAAATATTAAAGTGCGGAGGGTTGCACCACACTATGAGGGACAAGGTCCCTTAGAGTCAGACATATGCAATCAAATAATAAAGCAGTAGGAAACTAAAACATTGTTGGAAACTAAAGAATACAAATATTTAATGTGTAAACCTCCTTGCTCAAGGAAGGAAAAACCATGGCTTGCACTCACAAGCACTAAAAAATCCATTATAATCAAACTCTTGATTACAAACACAAATGTAACCTAAATCTAGGAGCAACTGATTTTCAATAACCCTATTACAAACTTTCCTTTAATACTCTATCAAGATCTCACCTCGTTATTAATTAACTCTAACCAATATTAAACTTATGTTAATCTACTAAAGAAATCTCAAGAACATATAAAAATGTCAATACTTTTATAACATGAGTAAATCGATTATGCACTTAAAGATGAATAAAGAACACTCACTATTTTAGCATACATAAAAATTATGAACTTGAGTAACGTTGCAAAGTCGAGGTTTCGCTAATTTTTTACTTGGACATTCAAATTGAAAAGTATAGTGAATTGAGGAGCATTATTTTCTTTTTATAGATGGATAATAATTAGGGTAGAACTATGATTAGGCTAGGTGTCCTGATAGGTAGAAGCATACCTATTCAGTTTGTTACACTAATAGAAAAAATTGCACAGGATAGGGATAGTTGTGCTGAACTCATGAAGACCCCAGTACCTGGTCCCTTGATGTGAGTTTATCATCATAAAAACAAGATATATAATTCCATTTAATGTATTTTTTAGGACTTGTCACCTTATTTTTGTTACTTTCCAAAAGTTTTCCTTACAAACTACTTAGAAATTTGATTTTGTTTGATGTTGTTCTCCCCTTCCTTTTTATTTATCTTTCTTTTTTATTCATGGTTAATAGTTTTCTCCACTTAATTTTTATTTTGACTTTCTTTTTATTCATCATTCATGCCGAAAGAACCAAACTTGTTACCTATATCTATACCTAGTTCCTTTTACTGAGGTTTTTTATTCCATATTTGTTCCTTCTTTTGTTTGTTGTATTAATTTCTTCTTCTATATCATTCTTTTCTTTTATATCCTCTATTCCTCTAGTCATGGAATTCATCATGTGGGTTCTAATTATTTTTGTCTCTTCCTTCTTAATTTGGTGATTCACCTTGAAATGTCTTTCCCCCTCCCCTCCTACCTTGATTCTCTTTTTGTTGTTTTTTTCACCCTATTAACTCCTATCTCTTATCACCTCCTTCATTTTTCTAGTTTGTTTGGTATAATTTTGGATGAATTATAAAACACTCTTCTTATTTTTCTTACAATATTTAAGAATATAATCATATTTAATATCAATTAATTTTTTCTTTATCACTCCATACATCTCTCTCACTCCCACCTTGATCCTTTTAGGAAAATCGCTCAATATATCAACTTCTCCCTTGACCCTTGAATAACTAGATTATGTCATATTTTAGGTTGTCACCTCAACTTGTACTCTATAGTTGTTGATAGTGAAAAATTGCAGCTTTTCCAAAAAAAAATAAAGGGTAATGGTTGATAGGACATCGATGTTATAGTAGTTATGGTTTCCTCTGTTGGATCAAATAGTGATCATATTTTAAAGTTCTCTTTAGATATGACAAAAACTTATGAGTAATGTAGAATTGGGTTTTAGACAATATATTTGCGTAGCCCTCACAATGTGATGCCTAATTAGTGCATGTCTGTTGCTTAGTCGCCCAATTATTTCTTTTCACTTCAATTAACATTGTTTTGGTATTAGTTTTCCCAGATCTTGAGTATCTTGCTAGAAAAAGCCTCTCTACAATAGATATTGAAGATTTTCATTGATTATAATTTGTGGGATATTTTCTTTCTCCCAACTGATCCAAGGCCCTATGCGAAGATATTATATTAGGTTTAGGAGAACAGTTTGAGGTGTAGAGGTTGTTGGAATGAAAGTAGAATCATATATCATGGTAATCAATGGTGGTTCAATTAATAAATGAGCTAATTACTAAGCATCCTCCTTTGATGGAGGTTTCTCAATAGCCATAGTAGTCATGTTTATGGATAGGGTAAGTAATTTTTTTTATTTTCAGCTAGGCTAGAGAGCATTTTTTTCCCAAAGTCAACCTATAAGTCCTACAATACCCTTATTTTTAACAACCCACATTTTAATGCTAATTTATAATTTCATTAATGATGTGTCACTCATCTATTGGTTACCCTATAACTAATTTAAAGTAAGTAAAATAGACAACAAATATCTGAATTAGTCTCAAATCAATTTGACCTATCCTAAATTAATCTAACCCATATAATTTCAACTAAAATGAAAACCATAAAAACATGATTTACAATCTATTCAATCCATGTCATAACATTTTAGACAAAATTGATTTTATGATGGGGACAACCCTATATGGCCAATGAATTTTCCCTTTTTTGAAATGCTTGGAACATATCTACAAATAGAAAAGTTCTACTCGCTAAATTGGAAAAACATTCACGAATTAATCATAAACATACTAGATGAACACTGGCAATAATTGCACAAACTAAGGCCTCAAATATTCATTCTAAATTGTCCATAGCATTGGACCTACTTTAGCTTGTTTTGAACCAATAGAACAAACATTAGTTATTATTAGATCATGAATAAACCCAAAATGAAGGTTCTTTCTTCTAATGAAATTATATGGGCAAACTAAATTTAGGAATGACCATATTAATTTGAGGTTGAGTTGGGTAATGGTGTGTTTTAAGTTAGTTTAAATTAATTATAGGGTGACCAGTAGATTAGAAACACATTATTATAAAATTATTAATTGGGCTTAAAAGGTGGGTTGTTGAAGATAAAGTTATTATAGGTACTAAAGGATGATATCAAGGGTGTTTCAGAGCTAAAAGGTGGATATAGGATAGTTTTGTACTAATTTCAATAGTTCGAGGATATTTTAAGCCCTTTTTAAATAATTTACTTTTAAATTTAAATATTTTTTATATAAAATTATTTTTACAAACATGAATTTAATTATTAGTTTGAAGATCACTTTTATTAATTTAGTACAAAAATTTAAGACCAATCACTTAAACTAAAAAAATAAAAACATGACACTAGAGGGATACTAGATATCCCAAAATCAAGGGAAAGGTGTCATATTTGCCTCTATCCTCTCAAAAAGGTGTCATATTTTTCATTTTTTTTTTTATAGTTTTTGATTATATTTTCTCTTGTCATCCAACTTTAGACACATATTTGTCGTTGAACTGTCAAGTTTTTTGGCCTCACTTTCATTATCCTACATGACGCCCAAATGGATATATCTCCACTACAATAAAAAATTTATATTTATTTAAATTTATAGCTGACACACCTAATTTGAAGACCCATAAAAGCCAACTCTAGTACATTTCCTATAGCATCACTTTACTTTTAAAAACATGGATACAGGGCGAACTTAGCTTGGGGTTTTCATATAAATTGAGCAGCATCAGCAATGTGTTAAAATCAAGCTAAATTCATTTGAAAGTAACAAAATCTTAGTTCTAAGATTGTACACTTCATAAACTAGTTAGAGTGCCGATCACTACTTCTCCATGTATTTCATATGTTTTGCAATTAAACAATGGAACACAAAATGCACTCTTAAATTGGGTAAGTAAAACTTCAAAATAGAAAGCTAGAAAAAAGACATTTTTGAGAAGTTTTTTTATGAAATGACAACACTTAATCTTCATTTAAATTATTATTAGCTATTGATAAGAGCATTCAACAAAATTTTGTAAAAAAAATTGCATGACTTCAACAGCTCTGCCTCTATTATGCACTAATACTAAAGAAAGCAAAAATCTAAATGCATACCACTTTAAAAGCATCAACTTAAAATACGTACAGTGAAATTAGTGACTTACTAGTAACTTACCCTTCTTAAAACCTAATAAGAATAACCTAAAAAACAATTTCAAAAAAAGAAAGAAACATAACGTATCAAAAAGCGGAAAAACTTCAATAAATGAAGGAGAAGTAAAGCATCTGTGCATGACAAACCTTTTTGAAGAAAGCTTCTACGTCATCCCTGCAAACAACTTGAAGCCATACTTTAGTTTTCTTCAATCATAATTAATCTATTATTTTGAACGGATATGATAGTTTTCTTTTTGATGTCCATAAGTTTTATTCTTTTCAGTTGAATGTGTAAATTTTATCTCAATATAAAATACTAATTTGCTTAGAAGATACTATATAGCACTATTATCATAGTTGATACTTTATTTATTGATTTTCTTCATTTGAAAGTTTCTATAATATTTTTGTGTTATTGATTTGTTTTTCGTATATACTTTATCAAAATTCATGGGGTGTTACCTAATATTATATCTACAGATCTCAGTTGATGTAGTATTTTAAGGTTTTGCTTCTTTGGTCTTCTTCCTTTTCTTTTTTTTTTTAACAAAAAAATTTGACAATTAAGTGTTAGTTAAATTTAACATATTCTTATTCTTGAAACACATTTTGAGGCACACTGTCACTGTATCTGCATGTGAAATCGATATCTATATCTATGTCTATACTACCTTAAAAGTATGAACTCCAAAATTTAAAAATGAAATAACTAAATTTCCCCTAACAAAAAAACCCACCGCCTTACAACATCACATACTAGTTAAATCTTACTGAAGAATAGTTACTTTCAGTACTCTTATAGACAGATGCAACCTGATGGACAAAACTAGACACACCAATCTCTAACATGTTATTAAATCTTTAGCGAAGAGTCGTCAGTGCCAACTCACACAAATTTGACAGTTGCCAACAGGAATTATTTGTTACTCCTAATCCATACTTACTACCTTTTTAGATTGGATTGAATTAATTATAAGAAGACCATTTAAAAATAGAGAAACTTTTAGAAAAATTAAAGAATCTTTAATTAGTAATTATTCAGAATATATATGTCTAAATAAAACAAAAGAAAACCCACAAAGATTAGTCTACCTAATTACTTTAATATCTAGTATTGAAGAAAAATTAATAATCCATTTAAAATCTAGAAGAATGAGACACATACCACCTAATTATGATAAAACTAGATTTAGATATCCACCAAAATATTATAAATATGATTTAAATGAATAAAGTACAAAAATACAAAGAACTAAAACAAATTATTTCTGAAAAACGTAAAGAATTAAAAATAAGAATAGAAAGACTACATTATAATATATTTGTCGGAGTTAGTGAAAACTCAATAAACACACAAAAAGATGATATATCAAAATTAGAATCACAAATAGATAGTTTAGAATATATATATATATATATATATATATACATATATATATATATATATCAACATAAACTATTCACAATAAAATGAACAAAGAAAAATTTATAATAGTTGAAAAAATATATGAAAATCACGAAGGATTAAAAATAAAAATAGTATTTTCTAATCTAGGAAGAAGATATAAGAAAATTGGTGAACATTTATATCTATTGTTAGAAAAAAAAGAATTAAAATTAGAAAATAAATTAACAGCTATGGTAAGAATAGAAAGAGAAAATGAAGAAATAGATAGGAAAAAGGAAATAGAAAAAATAAAACAACAAACTACAGAAGAAATACGAAAATAGAAGAAACTAAAAATAGTAGGATTGCTGAATTAGAAAAGGAACTACAAATGTTAAAAGATTTGTATGAACAAAGACAAAAAGAAAAGGAAGAAAAAGATAAAGACCAAAAATTACTAAACGAGATAAATCAATTTAAAGAAAAATTATAAATAAACAATAAAGAAATAAAAAACAAGAATTAGAAATAAATAATATAGATGTTGAAGAGACAGATAATTATGATTCAGAAGATAGTGAAACATATACAGAAATATTAACAAATACAAAAGATTTAGAAATCAATGAAAAACAAGAAGTAATTAATGAAGAAAACTTAGAAAATATCAACACAGAAATAAATACTCTTGATAAAAAAAAAGATGAAAATATAATACCTAGAATATCATAAATAAGAAAACCTACATATTATAAGAATAAGTTTAAAAGATATAATCTAAAAAATGAATATGACAAATGGACACCAAAACAAATAGTTAATAAAAATTATAACTTTTTAAACTTAGACTGTGTAATAGATACAGAAAAAATAATAAAATTATGGATAGGATATATGACAAAATAATTATTAGATAATAATATAAACATAACAGATGCACCAGAATATATAGAAAGAACACTAATATGAACAGTGAAATTATGGTTTTCAAATTTAACTGAAAATAGCAAGAAGGTATTAAGAACAAATTAACCTATAGAAGGAACATCATCAACAACAACTAAACTAACACCTATAGAATTATTAAAAAATATGAAACAGCTATAAAAGATGAATTTGGTAGTATGACAACAATAGAAGAAGAACAAAATGAAGAAAAAGATACAAATAGGAATTCGATGTTAAAATTAGCAATATGTAATATGTGTTATATAGATGAATATACTTGCGCATTTAAAGAATATTATTATAAAGGAGCATATAATATAGAAAAAAGTAAAGAAATAAGAAAATTATATTTTAATAAATTACCCGAACTATTTAGTTCAAAGATAATAAAGAGTTAGGAAGAAGCAAAAATAGTAGATACTCTAGGAGCAAGAATAAAATTTTCACAACAATGGTATAGAAACTTATGTGAAAAATATAGAGAAGAATTAAAAATGGAAAAAACATTGATAAGAAATTTAGCATGTTGCAAAGATAAAATAGCACCACAATTCGGATGTGAAGAAAGATATTATAAGAAAAGAAAAAGACATAAGAAATATAAAAAATATAAAAAATCAAAATATAAATACAAGAAACCAAGAAAAAGATATTATATAAAAAATTATAAATACAAAAGACCATATAGAAAAAAGAAATCTATAAAAGAATGTACTTGTTATAATTGTGGAAAATTAGGACATTTAGTTAGAGATTGTAAATTACCTAAAAATCCAAAAACTAATCAAAAATTAGAAATAAAAATAGATAATACAGAATATATGCAGATAGATTATATAGATTATCAATTAGAAAGTGAGGATAGTATATATGAAATTTCAGAAAATGAAACAGATAATGAAATAGATAGTGAAATAGATGAATCAAATGACTGAAGAAGATATAAAAATAATAACAGAGGAAGAATATTTAAATGATGAAGGAACAGACCAAAAAATAATATTTGACAGTAACATATTTGATGAAATAAAAGGAAAATAATTAGACTTAAGTGTAGAAAAAATATTCAAACTATCAACAGTAAAAAATCTATTTACTAAGAAAAAAGTAGAATATTATGTAGTATGCCAAAAGGAATATGTAATAGACTGTAGCTATGCAAAAGGTAAAGCTAGTATACCACTAGTAACAAAAAGAATAATTAATAAAGGTATAAATGATATAAAAAGTAGAGACCTAATAAAATATGTACACCTTGGAGGTACATAGATATTGATAAAAGCATGTTTTAGAGAAGGAATAGATACACCAATAGAATTATATTTAGCAGATGATAGAATTATAAAACCTGTAGAAAAAAGCATAATAACTGCCATAAAAAAGAAATATAATATACCAAAAATTTAAATTTATAATAAGTGCAGATTATTCAGTAGCGGTTACAGATAAAAATATAGATAAATCATTAGTATTATATTGAAAAATATCAGGAATAAAATTAACCCCCAGAAAGTAAAATATTTACAGCAAGATGCAAAAATTTATATGTATTAACAACAAAACATAAAATAACAGGAAAAAATAAGATTAATGAAATACGAATAGAAAGTCCATTCGAACAAATTGTAAAAACAATAGATTATAATGATTATAGCTATAGAGACATAGATATAGAAGAAAATTTAGAAATAATAAATGATAGAATAAGTACAATGAAAAGAATAGCTGATGAAAAACCAGAATCATCAAGCTCATCAAAAAGAACAAGTTATGAAATAAATTCAACAAATAATTTAAACCAATATTACATAACAGGAAAGGTAAATGAAAAAGAATATTTAATACTCTTAAATACAGGATAAGAAGAAAATTATATAGAAAAATATCTAGTAAAAAATAAAGAAATAAAAACATATAATGATATATGCCCAGATCTACCAAGGAGTTTAATAAATAGTAAAAATATAGCAGAAAAAATAATAATAATAGGAATTAGAAAAATAAAAATAGAATTTGAAGTAAAGGAAGAAATGCAAAAAGCAGACATAATATTAGGAATAAAATGTCTAGAACAAGTAAAACCATATAATATAGAACATACACAATTAACCTTAACATATAACAGAGAGAAATTATTCTTAAGAAGAGCCTTAACATAAAATGAAAATATATGTATTAATGAAGATAGTAGTAGAAGGATATTACAGTAGATATTATACGTCTATGATAGATACAGGAGCAGAAGCTAATTTATGTAGATATAATTGCGTACTAGAAAGCAAATGGGATAAACTAAAAACACCAATAATAGTTAAAGGATTTAATAATGAAGGAAGCTTAATTACTTATAAAGCTAGGAATGTAAAAATACATGTATGGGATATGATATTAACAATAGAAAAAATTTATAATTATGAACTAACATCAAAAGATATACTTTTAGGAATGCCATTTTTAGATAAATTATACCCACATATAATAAGTAGATCAGATTGGTAGTTTAAAACACCATGTAAACAGAAAGTAAGAGTAAAAAGAGTTAATAATAAAATAAGAAAGAAAACTGATTGGATAAAAGGAAGCGAAAAAATTACACAAAAGTTAGAAAATATAAAAAATACTGAAGATACAATAGAATTAGTTGTATTTTTGATAAATAAAACAGAAATAACTATATTTTCAATAAATAAGATAGAAATAATTAAGAAAAAATTAGAACAATTATATAGTGAAGATCCATTAAAAGGATGGAAAAAACATAAAACTACTATAAAAATTGAATTAATAGATAAAAATAGCATAATAACCTAGAAACCATTAACATATAATTTTGACGATTTAAAAGAATTTAAAATGCATATAGATGAATTATTAGAAAAATAATATATACAAAAAAGTAATAGTAAACATAATAGTCCAGCATTTATAGTAAATAAAAATAGTGAACAAAAAAGAGGAAAAAGTAGAATGATTATTGACTATAGAAATTTAAATGCAAAGACTATAACATATAGTTATCCAATACCAAATAAGATATTAAAAATAAGATAAATACAGGGATATAATTATTTTAGTAAATTCGATTGTAAATTAGGATTTTACCATTTAAAGTTAGAAGAAGAATCTAAAGAATTGACTGCATTTACGATACCACAAGGATTTTATGAATGGAACGTATTACCATTTGGATATAAAAATGCACCAGGTAGATATCAACATTTTATGGATAGTTATTTTAAACAATTATCTAATTGTATAGTATGCATAGATGATGTATTATTATATACAAAAACTAAAGAAGAACATTTTAAATTATTAGGGCAATTTAAAGATATAATAGAAAAATCGGGAATAAGTCGAAGTGAAAAGAAAACTGAAATTATGAAAAATCTGATAGAATTTTTAGGAATACAAATAGATAAGAGTAGAGTAAAAATGCAACAACATATAGTACAAAAAATAATAAATTCGAAAGAAGAATTAGATACAAAAAAAAAATTACAATCATTTTTAGGATTAGTAAACCAAGTAAGGGAATATATTCCAAAATTAGCAGAAACTTTAAAACTACTACAGAAAAAATTAAAAAAAGATGTAGAATATAACTATAATGAAGAAGATAAAAAACAAGTTCAGAAAATAAAATTACTTTGTAAAGAATTATCAAAACTACAATTTCTAGATAAAAATAGAAAATTTATATATATAGTAGAAACAGATGCTAGTGAATGTAGTTATGGAGGAGTACTTAAATACCGATATGAAGCAGAAAAATTAGAACACCATTGTAAATACTACTCAGGTACGTTCAATGAAACAGAAATAAAATGGGAAATAAATAGGAAAGAATTATGTTCATTATATAAATGTTTGTTAGCATTTGAGCCATATATTGTATATAACAAGTTTATTGTATGAATAGACAATACACATGTACGCTGGTGGTTAACAAAGAAAATACAAAATTCAGTTACGACAAAAGAGATTCGGAGACTAGTCTTGAATATATTAAATTTCACATTTATAATTGAAGTAATTAGTACTAACAAAAATGTTATTGCATATTACATATCAAGACAAAGCTACACAAACTGATATAATAGAAGAGGATACTCTAGAAAAGATACTCAACACCCTAACTACGCTTTCAATGAACGTGGACAATATGGGTAATGAAATAGAAAAGCTAAAGACTAATGAAGTTAAACTGAAGTCTATAGCTACAAATCAGCTAACTCAGCAGTGTGCAGAGCTATGTCAATCGAAAGACATTAAAGTTTCAGAGCTAGAAGGAGACGATGGGACACTCCATAAAACCCATAAATTTATCAATCTACTTCTGCAGGTACAAGCAAAGGAGTTAGGCAAAACACAAATCTAAACCTAAACAAGCTATTTGATAAACCATATACATCAAATATATCAAAAGATCCCATGTTTATACCCCCACAAATTACCACATACCGAGATAGTCTAAACGAAGAGTTACAACTCACAACCCGAACATATATAGAAAATATCTACAATGTACAAAACTTTTTAAAATACCAACCCCAGAGCTATAAACATCTAAGAACCAGATACAAACTATATAACCCAAAGATTGACTGGATATAATAAGCTAATTGCTCTACCTAAAACCAAACCAAGTCTAGTTAAAATTTGCTATGAATATGGACTACTCAGTACTGTATATACCTGACGGAAATGAGATATCCACTATACCGAAAATATATGAAGCATTTATCATTTTTAAAAAAATAACCAAAGGTACCCTATTTTTTATAAAAATTTACACGGCACCAGCAGAGATATTATATGATGAAGTTAAAAAACCCAAACAAGTTGTAAAGATAAGAATGACACGAGACATGATTATTCCACAACCAGAAATACCTAGAATTGAGATACCAAAATTTTATGCAAATAAGAGGATTATCGGACTATCTATAATTTTACAAGAGCTAGCGAACACATACTGCAACCAAAATCCCATATGAAGTTATTATTCAAGAAATCATGTACTAATATATTCAAATTCAAAGGAATTACAAGAAACAGATATGGAAACTATTAGGCAATGGATTCTGGCATTACTCAAACCAGAGATAGAACCTATCGCCAGAGCTATCAGAGAAAAATTTATTTTAGAAGAATTATTAACCAGATATTGCAAGACAATTAGACATAAATATCCAGATCATAAATGTTCAAAATGTAATGGAGGAGATAATGATATCCCAGAATTTCAGCTAGAATAGAAGAAAAATCAACCAAGTAGATAAGAACGCCAGCCGGAAGATACAAGATAAAGCAATAATGGAGATATGGAAAGGCAGCAGATACGACAACGAGAAAATATCAACAGAGTAATAATAGAAGACAAGTTATTAAATTGTGAAAGAAACATGTAAACTTTCACAATTTATTTTACGTAAAGTATTGAAAAATTTTGTATAGGTTAAAATTTTAGGTTCTAGAATTTTTTAGACTTTTTAGGATTTTTGACTATTATTTTAGGCATTAATAATTTTTGTCTCATTAGGAGACTTTTTTGTAGACTAATTTTAGAAACGTGAAAGAAATGTGAATACTCTTGTAAAAATTCAGTCTATAAATAAGATGAACCGAAGGCATTGCAAAGCAAGCCTTTATGAGTTGAAGCAAAAACTCTCTCGTGTCCACAACAAATATTTTGCTTAGTTATTAAAAAATAGATTTATTTCAATGAAAAAAGCTATGGAGGAACAAACCTTAGAAATATCAAACCTACCCGAACATGTATATTTATTTATGATTATGAATAGCTAAATTCATAATTTCCAACAATCATGGTATGATAAAATAAATTCATGTTAGTTACTTTATAGTAGAATTATTCGAAGAATAATATGTTAAGAAATTTATTAGCAAAGTGGAAACGGATAAAAATTCCTAAGAACTATGCCATCCTAAAGGTGAAACCAATAAGTCAAGAAGCCATGGTGGGGAGTAACCAGAGTAGAGGCGTTGTTTAAGGGAAAAATATCTAGATTACCATGCTAATAGTGACCGAAGAACATATTATTTAAGAATAATCTAGTATATAGTAATCTAACATGACCATATTTTGTTATGTACATGAATGAAGGGAATATTTTGAAAATAGAAATTTTATGAAAATGAATAATTATTTATCTGATGTAATGGTAGATAAATTTAAAATACTTATTTTGTCTGCACTTAAGGATATAAAAGTAGTAGATATAAGAAAAATCATATTAGAAAAAGCATTTGATAAATATTATATGACTATAATAAATTACATACCATACCTACCTAACTACTCTTACAAATACTTACCATGATAAATTACATATATCTAGAATTTTTGAAAAAATATATGAGAAACATACAGTTAATAGAAAAACATATGAAAGAAAATTTAGACAAATACATGGAAACTAAAGATATAAAATATATAGAATTTCTTAATGAAAATATGCAAGAACTACTAAGACTAAAACAAACAACTACAAAATATTATAATAAAATATTTAGTCAATTTTAAATGATAGATAATCTTAAAGTCTTAATCTTATACATACTTAGAGATATAAAAATTATAGATATTAAGAAAATAATATTAGAAAAAGTATTAGGCTATGAAATTGAAACTATAAATTGGATAGCACAGTTATACCTGGATAATTACCCAGACGGATATTATTCAGATTAAGAGATGTTAGATTATATTAGAAAAACTAGAGAAAATCAAGATAATCTAAATAAAGAAATTAATTATAGAAACTGAATTAGAAAAATAATGGAGAATCTAAAAGAAAAATTAATATGGATAGAAGAAACCTTGAAAAATTTAGGAAAAAGTACATGTGATAGTTTATATAATTTAAAAAAATCGCTACGAGAAGAACAACACAAAATAATAAATAACATTGAAAATCTAGAATTAGATATACATTACAGTACAATTAGGATAAATTATTATACAGAAATTTGTAACTCTGCAATTACTACAGGATAAAATTATAGACTACAAATATTTAAAATATTGGAGAGAAAATATGGATGAAATGATATTACAAAGTAAAATATATCCATTATATATAATAGATTTATTTTACTTTTTATCTTTACAAGTTAGTTATATAATAGATCTATTTTACTTTTTATCTTTACAAGTTAGTTATCCGCACCCCTTACTAATAGTTTGGATTAGAACGCAACTGGACAGACACCATATTAATTTTTCTATTAAATTCACAACGACTAGTCACCGCCTCCAACCCTCACAAACTTTATAATTTTCAAGAGGTAAGCCTTGTTTCACATACTTAACAATATAACTTTTTGAATCAATATTCATCTCCCTGTGTTAGTATTTTGCAATTCACTATTACAAATTCAATTTTTCGTAGGCTAAAATTTCCTTCCCTATGGACGATTTTTAAGTCAATCCACCAATTCTATTTTCCAAGTCTATTTTATTCTCTATTTTGTTGTTTTTAGTAGAAAGATCCACGACTCCCGGTGGGTCCTATTCTTTGTTTTCTTTTAAGTCGTGTGATTTCTTAACAATAATATGAATTTTTTGTTTCCGATTTTTTGACATGTGATTTAACATTACAAGTTCAATGTAAATAACATTTCTTGATGCTTCATCTCATTTTATTCAATATTTTCCAGTATGAATATTTTTCTAGCAAAGTATTAATTTCTACACCTTTCTTGCAAACTATGGTGTGTTTCTACCCTCAATTTCTCTCCATCAGACTACAACATCTACTTTTCTTGACAATGAAAATAAAACTAGTCTTACTTGGATTCAAGTCTCTAATTACTGAAGTAGAGTTTTCTTTATAAACAGGATTATCCAAAACTCGCCAGTGCACTCAAAACATATATAAAAGTCATAAAGGGCCTCTCAACTTGTATAACACTATAAAAAGGAAAATAAACATATTAGATCATCTTTGGACATAACTTAAAGTGATATTACTTTGAACTATCATGTGAACATATAATCATGCCTTTTTCTTCCTTGCCTTATTAGTATGGACTTAGGTATTTATAAGAACATATCATAATAGTCTATCTATGAAGTTAGAGATTGTGCAAACATGTGGAGAACATTACTTTAGCTTTAACTTTCCAAATAACTTCTATATTTAAATCCTTCCATTGTATCTTAATAGAGGTAGCCATTAGTCCTAAATTAGGTAGCAATAAGGAAGGTAATATCACTTTGAAACCTTTTTTTTATTCATCTTAAGACTTTTCATAATATCCTTGTTGTTTCCTGAAGCCTTATTCTCTTTATGAGAATGATAAGGAAAGATTCATCTCCTTATGATATGTTGTGGTTGTTAGTTGGATGATCAGGCAGTTCGTTTCATTTATAGAATTAATTCCCTATTTAAAAGTCTTTGCTAGTTCCAAATAACCATCGAGCTAAAACTTCAGAAAAATGATCTCTGGTGCAAATTATGACTACCTAGTAGCTCTAAAATATCAATTTTAGGCTATTTATACTTTTGGTTCGGGTCACAATTCACCCGATCTCATTTCGACCCATTGGTCGAAAAGTTTAAAATTTGGAAATTAGGGCGTGGGACACACACTTTGTCGAAATGGTCTTGAATTGAAAATCCAACTTCACCAATGCATTTGTAATATTTAATTTAGTGTGGTTGCATTACATTTGCAGAGAACTTATTTTGATCAAGTCCCAAAGCATTGGTCGAAACTTGGAAAAATTCCAAGTTTCAGCTATCATCTGTGATAATGGAGGATAACGTGATCACAGTTATCCCTATAGCAATTGCCTTTGCACAATCGTGGCCTATTTATGGTGATCTCAAAATTTCCTTCCTGGGAGGGTCTATAAATAGACCCCAATGTTGCAAATTAGGAATTTTCTCTTTACCTTTGAAAGCACCCTAAATCGGTAAAATAACTCAATATTTAGTATTGTGGATGACTTGGAAGCTTGCTAAACATCTTTTTTCATGATTATCATCCGAATTGAGGTAAGGTTTCATCAATTTCTTCTTTCTTGACCCAAAACCCCAATATAGCTTAGGGATTTGGTTTCACCTGTTTCTTAAGGATTATGATTCCTTGTTCATGCATGAACGTTGGATTGACCTTGGAAATATGATTTCCATAATTGACTCCCACTTGGGGTTTTTGGTGTCATTATTGAACCCAAAGCATAATAATGGGATATGCGTCTCTTTAGACTCGTATTGATGAGTACATTTCTTTACAATAATGACTACATAGCTAAATGGATAATTTATATACATAGAAGATGCTAATAATGATATTTTAAGGAATTGATCGAGACCAATTTTGGTCCATTACTTAAAATGATTATTTACTATGGTCGTGGGATATTCCAACCTTTTCTACACTCTGCAATGATTTAGTCCCAAAGATTATTTCGAGTAATGGATTTACAAACTAACATTGTGTTTAGCCACAGCTTGAGTTCGTGAACCTATTGTGTATATATATATGATTATCGATAATGTGATATTGATGACAAATGATGGATTATGGAAATATACACTAAATTACTTCTCTTTTCATGATTATTTACTTTAGCACTCATATGGTTGGTTCTTTACTTTAGCTCTCGTGGGGCTCACTCTTTATATTGATATTTACTGGGATATGATGATATCCGGCAAGGACGGATAATGTTATGATGATATCCGACAAGGTCGGAGGGTGCTATAATGATATGATGATACCCGACAAGGCTGGAGGATATTGTGATGATGATATCTATGCAAAACAAGTCGGAGGTTAATTATCATGAAGATAGTTATGATGATGAAATTGTGATATTAATTATGTACCTTGCATTCATTCTTGCATGCGCAACTTCTATCGCTAGTATATGCTTATGTCTATCAGACGGTATGGGACGGTTGCATAGATATGGGTGATAATTATGACTTGTGTTGTATGCTAATTGAACAAACATTCTAAACCTAGTATGGTGGGGGTACACATAGGATCGGTTAGGTATTTGGTTATCCTAAATACTTGGTTACTCACATTGTTATTGATATCGTTGCTATTTATATTATTATGATCATTGTTATGTCTTGCTTATGACAGATTGGTCATTGATCCAGTATCAAGATTTGAGGTATGTTTTCGGCCTCTTTTATTTTAAGATTCCATTATTATAGATGTTTATTTCATATTTAGACAAATGAATTAAAAACCATGAGTATGATAGTACCAAATCCTAATAGGATTTTAATGAGGTTTTAAGATGAAGACATGATGATCTAGGTGGTGCTTCGAGTTAAACTTATCCATATATACGTACATCTAGCTATATGTAGCTATGGTATTATCATATACCCCTACCTTCATTTGTTCATATTGTATATTCATTCTTGGTCTTTGCATATTGATATAAATAACCTTCCTTCATCATTTATTCGTATATTGGATAGGGATATACGATATAGTTTTAAGATTTTTGTGTTTTGCTGGAATTAAAATAGTGCATTCCTACTACTTCCTTAGCCTTGATATGTTAGTATTTTAGACATTAATAAGATGGTTTAACCTTATTATCTCATTGTCTTGTTGAATGATTTCTAGACTTTTGGGTGTTGATTATATTTTTTATATATGTTTTATATAACTGCTTTATCTATGGAGCTCATTTGACAGTTGACTACTGTGTACCATTCATTTAGTACTCATACTACACTTCTGTAGCCTGGAGATCCAAGTATGGTTTATCGCCACTGATGTGTACGTCATGCGGAGAAATCATGGTTTAGAGACTTAGAGTGAGCTCCTGAAGTTTAGAGTTTTGCCTATCTCTCTCTTATGTACTAGACTAGTCTCTATGTTGTATTAAGAGATAAGTTGTATCAATGTATTCATTGTACTTCACTTGAAATCTTTTTATGTAGAAGATTTTGTGGTGATACCACTAAGGACTATTTTATGTATTCACCTTATGTTTCAAATATTCTATATCCCTTTCTTTATCTATTTGAGTAGTCTGATACTAGCCATTCCAGATTATGGATTTGGCTTTTGTACTAATGTGCCTTGGAAACATAGCACATTCAATGCTTAAAATTATAAATTTATACTTGGACTTAGATTTTTTTGGTGGATATGATGTGTTTGTTGCATGAGTGCAGGGAAATTAGGTAGAAAGTGGCTTGAGATGAAAATTTAAGGAAAAGTCTCTGTAAAGTTGAGGTACTAGTCAGGCTATGAGTTGTAAAAACACTATACGACTCATAGCCAAAGTCATAAGGATGGTTTTCGATAAAGCTACGCTGGAAGAGCTATGTACCAAATGATCAGGACACATAAGGAGCAAAAACGGGTTGTAGCATGCACCCCTAAAGAGAATAGTGAGCTATGTGATGGTCTAGAATTAAAGTAATGGAAGGCTAGGAGTCATAAGGACATACTTTAACTCATAGTGATCAACTATAATGAGACTAGTGTGCCAATACCTAAAGATTGAAGCTCTAGCAATAATGAGTGAAAACCCCGAGTTATAAGAACTAACTATGACTCGTGGTAAGGAATCATCAAGATGATAGAGCCAAGTTACCTGAAGGAGATAAGAAGCTGGAGTGACTATGAGTAACAACCTATGATTTGTAAGGAGACTATATGAGTCGTGGCCATTAAAGCCAGAAGAGGAAGCTAAGATTGTAGGTAGTAAGTCGTAAAGAGACCCAATGACTCGTTACCAAAGGCATCATTAGTGCCGACTTAATTTTCCTAGTCCATTTTAATTAGGATTTCTTTGTTATTTTTAAACAACTATAAATACCTTGGTGTTAATTAATTATTAGGTGACACACTTCAAATTATTTTTATTACTTTCACATACTTTGATCATTGAGATTTTGGTTACGTATTCAATTGGAGAATTTGGATTTTAATCTTTCATTATTGTGCATCTAATTACATAACTTCTTCATTTATTTTAATAGATTGTTGCATGAATGTCAAGACCCAATTCATGAGTCATGATGGAACCTACTAAACCACCAGTAGGTAAGCCAAAATCGTAACCTGAAGCTACGACAATGGGTTGCTTTGATAGGGATGCCCGACAAGAGACAAAATAGAAGAACACAATCATGATCAACAATGTTCCATAAAGTACAAACTAATATGGATACTAATCCCATGACATGGTAATATCAGTACAAGAGCATCTAAGTATGACAATAGGAAATACAACTCAAAAGTTTAAATAGTATATACATTCGTCTGGAAAAAAAATATACTAAATAAAGATAGGAGGGAAATGGACGACTGAAAACTCCAAGATCTCACCCTATCTCCAGAAAATCAATGCAACAAGATCTTAACTCAATGGCGACAACTAATAGTCAGGTCTTCACCAAAATGTTATAGAAGTGTAGAATGAGTACCAAAACAATGGGTACTCAGTAGGCATCATTGGTCGATGGAGCTAAATTTTGATATAAAGATGACATAAAGCAAGATAATATATCTAAGTCAAGTTACAAAATCGAACCTGAATCTTCTTCATCATCACTATACAAATAAGTAATCAACTAGAACAATAATATGACATCTTATCTAAATACATACTAATAGCGTCACATAAAATGTATAACCAATTTGAAAGCATAAATATAAACCAATATAGTTATAACCGCATAAGTACCAATTCAACGCACATACATGCATTAAAGCATAAAGTAAAAGAACTCAACACTTATTATTATGAGGACACTAATTCACTAGTCCTTATAAGATCTCTATTATGTCCAAACCAATTCTTTACATAAACCTTAATCACGAGATAACACTAACTATTCACTAAATATCCAACATCTACATCTAGTCAATGTACATAACTAATCAATAGATGTTGTTTTACCATAGCTAATTTCTAGTTATCATAGGCGTAGAAGTCATCATATCGTATTAAGGTTACATATTATAAAATGTACATATCTATCTTTCAACCAATGTCTCTTGCTATCTAGCATCAAAAACTACAAATCCTTATTTAACAACCCAACAACATCATACTTTAGTCATCAATACCATTAATCGTCACAAATTCTAACCTATTATTAGCATTGAACACATAACATTCACAATTTTTAGTTATCACATTTCAACTATCAAGGTCCATTACTTAGTATTCTAAACTTTTAGTCATCAAGTAAAATAGTTACTTACTAGTCAACTAGTTACCACAAAATTCATTTACTAGGCAATATTACTTATTTAATCCCTTTAATCAAGCCAAATATATCCACCATGTGAATTCTTATTTCTACACAAGTTCCTACTGAACAATAAGCCTTAACTCTTTATTCAGCATATTTTACTTCAACTCACTATTAAGTGCTAGCAAGAATTACACCACTAAACAAGTGATTAGGAGTGAATAATTATAAGCAACATCCAAAGATTAACATCATATCTTCAAAGCACACACAAAAATAGTCATATAAAGGCATAATAGCACATAATCATATATATACACATGTTTACACTACATAATATCAATA
The DNA here is from genome assembly GCF_002878395.1 of Capsicum annuum. NCBI lineage: Eukaryota > Viridiplantae > Streptophyta > Magnoliopsida > Solanales > Solanaceae > Capsicum > Capsicum annuum. Next base: position 129,722,374 of record NC_061113.1, read on the forward strand.
TATCCTCCGGACATACCGAGCATCACCATAGTATCAATACATCCTATAAATGTACCGGGCATCATAATATCGTCAATATATCCTCCAGACTTACTTGACATCATAATATCATCAATATATCCTCCGTATTTACCGGCCATCATAATATCATCAATATATCTCTGGATTTACCAAGCATCATAATATCCTCAATATTTATCATGACAATAGTATATATATGTATGTAACAAATGAAATAATAAGTACAAGCCCCAGAAACAATAGCGTGTGAGAAAAGTAAGGGAAGACATAATATGGCACCTCACCATTTATCCTCAATACATTATAATAGTAAGTGCATGAAAATGCATATTCATATTGTATGGACCCTCAATACATTACCGAGCTTGTCATTATTATTAGCATGGTCGATTACAACTCATTCTTATACTTTGTAGAATCTCTCTTATTAGGAATGGTTTACATTAATAGCACAAAAGTGTCTTTAGTACAAACCATTTCTTAGTCATCATACTTGAATATAAAGTGAGTAATATAATAATCCAAGGCTCACATGGTAATATATTTGATGATTTAACTGATAGCATAGTCATAGGTTCAATATACAATAGTTTCTAGAGTTTTCCAAGTAAAGACAATAAGTGTATAAATGAAGTATGCACATTAGTTCAAAAATCAACATCATGAATTACCTATTTACCGTGTTTACCCATCATATTACCAAAAATATATTCTAGGTGTTTAGCAAGTATTTAGGTCGGTATTGAAAATAAATAGTTCAAGCTTAAGGTGGGTCAAGTTCCGCACCTAATATCCTAAGTTATATCTTCAAGTCTAGCTTCTACCAAAAATTAGACTAAGTTATATAAATCATGTCTAAAAGGTTTGTCTGTCCACACTACTTTTGTAGGACTATTCTTCCTCAAGTATTACTCTTAAATCATCCAAGCATCTAAGGCCAATTTCACAACCAGGCTTATCTAGGTCAACTTACTCTTAAGATGAGTGAACAAAGTCACTTGTGTATAATTACAGCAACTAGAGTATTCTCATGCTATTCATGACATAACAAGTCCAACTAACCAAGATTCTAGACTATGAGTCAAGTATCACACTTCATGTATTAAAAAGCCTAAGTGATTCAATCAATCCCAAACACTACTATAAACCCTTTCAACACCTAAGTCCTCACACAATATTATCAAGATATCACAATTACACTAAAATAAAGCTCAATCTAACACAAGTATGCCTAACCTACCTTAAATCAAAATATAGCTCACGAACCAACAATCTTCACTTTTCTTTTCCTCAAAGATTCTTCAATGATCCTTACTATAAAAAACCTAATCTATATATTATTACAAGAATAACAACACCAATATTTCAGCATTGTTCTTTGAGTACAAAACATCACCAAAACCCATTAAGTGGGTCCCACATATGAAAAACAAGTTTCTGAGACCAACACATTGTTCAAATACCATTAGGGAGGTATATCCCACAAGAAATTGGCGCAAATCAACCATATTTGGGGTAAAATCAAGCCTTAAGCTATTTGGGTTTTTGGGTCAAACAATCAATAATTCATAACTAGAATTAAAGGATTCATACCTTAGATTCAATGTTAATCACACTTAAGCAAGTTATTCAAGCTCTCAATCAACACCTAAGACTCACTATAAGGTATACAATTTCTATTAAAGTTTCTAGACTCAAGACAATGGAGAAAATGACAAATTCTCGTCCGAAAAGAGTATTTAAACAATACCTTCCCAGGCCCTTAGCTAGTGCGATTGTGCACCTATGCTAGCTGCAATCGTGCCATTACGATCGCAGTAAGGCCTCCGCAATCATGATACTTTGCTGCACTAGACGATGGCAGAAAATTGGAATTATGGCCAAGGCCTCCAGATGCATTCGGTGTCTAATATGAGCAAATGATATATGCAACCATACTGATTTTGACATTCCATATACATTGGTGAAGTCAAATTTTCCATATGACGTTGTTTCGACCAAATATGGGCCCTACACCTAAATTTCTAATTTATCAACATTCTGACCAATATGTCAAAATGAGTTTGGGTGTAGCGGGACTAGAACCAAAGGTCCACCCAACCTAAAATCAATATTCCAAAATTGCCGGTGTAGTCAGAGTTTGCAATTTTGCTGAAGTTTTCACTCAATAGACATTTAGAACCAACAAAGACTGCTAAATAGGGAAATGGTTCAAGAAATCAAATGGACTACCAGGTTACAAAACTATCAATTCCAGCAAGTCATAAATAATTTGGGTCAGCTATGGAAAATCGCTACTGACGAAAATAAATGAGATCGCGAGAAATAACCTGAAGGGTTATTAAACAATCCACTACAAAGGAACTTTTGTCATAGAAAGTTAAAGATGAAGAAAACACCTAATGTATTGAAGAAATACAGATACAGGGCCTACATATCTCTCTTGATCTATCAAGTTGATTCCACTACTAGGTGGTGCTTTTACTAAACCTTAACTATAGAAATCTCTCTAGCACGCAAATGTCTCACACCACTAGCCAAAATGAGCACGGAGTCCCCCATAAAGGTCAACTGCTTGTCTAACTAGACTGAATCCTATCTAAGTACATAAGACAGATTAGGAATATACTTCCACAACATAGAGACATAGAAAACTGAATGAGCAACAGCAAAATCTAGAGGCAAGGCTAACTCATAGGCCACCTAACCAACTGCGGGGAGATTCTTAAAAGGACCAATATATCGAGGACTGAGATTACCCTTCCATCTAAACCTTATCATACCTTTTATACGCGAAACACAAAGGAATAATCGATCACGAACTCTAAATTTCAAGGCAAGGAGCCTACGGTTTACATAGGACTTCTGCCTAATCTAGGCTGCTCTTAGACTATTATGAATCACCCTAACTCTATCCAATGAGTTTTGAAGAAAATCTATACTACAGGATCTCAACTCAAAAGTTTTAAACCATCCTATCGGAGAATAACATCTCCGTCCATACAAAGGTTCATAAGTCACCATCTTTATACTTGAATGATAATTGTTGTTGTAGGTGAACTATGCCAATGCCCTCTAAAATCCATAAATAAGGATTGGAGCATATCCTCGAGCACCTGAATAGTCTACTCGAACTAACCATCTATCTGCAGAAAAAAAGTTGTACTCAAATCCACTTGAGCATCAAACTTCTCCTGCAATACTCTAAAAAATCATGAAGTAAATACAGAACCATAGTCTAATATGATAGAAATAGGAACCCCCTACATACAAACTATCTCCCGAACATAAATTTGGCTAACCTCTTATCACTGAAGTTCATATGAATAGGAATGAAATGTTTTGACTTGGTCAAACGATCTATAATAACGTAAATATTGTCATGACCACAAGAAATACGAGGCAATCTACTAATGATATCCATAGAAATCCCTTCCAATTTCTTCTTAATAATGGGCGATTTTCGAGTCAATCCACTTGGACGTTGATGATCGGCAATAACCTGATGACAACTTATGCAACAAACTATAAAGTTTTCCATATCTCTCTTCATATAGTCCCACCAGTAATGCTGCCTCAAATCTCTATACGTTTTAGTCATACCGGGATAAATAGAATATCTAGAGTTGTGAGCCTTATCAATTATTGACTAAATAAAATCATCAAGTCGTGGATCACAAATACAACCCTGAAATCTCAAAATACCCTTGTAATCACCAGCATACCTCCTAGGCTCACCACTCATGACCTGATCATGAAGGAAGCATAATTTTCTATCCTTATACTAATGGTTACGAATCTACTCAAATAGGCAGGACCTCTAATCCACACAATCTAAAATCCTCGAAGATCAAAAATATCCAGGTGAACCATCAAATTGGCTAAGGACTAAATATCCCGTGCCATGGGTCTCTGAGAAACTAATATGCATGCTATGATACCCATACTCACTACCTTGAAACTCAAGGCATTAGTACCATATTTCCCTTAACTAAATGATACAAAAGAAATATCCTAGTCCTTTAACAATCTATCCATCGATGCTAGCGAGCATTAAGCTCTTGTTGGGTCATAAGATGCTAAAGGTTGCAGTGATCGATGAAAATCTCACAATGCTTTCTATATAAATAATGCCTCTGAATGTTGAGAGCAAAAAATAACACTGTCAACTCTGAATCATCAGCAGGGTAGTTACGCTTATGTACTTTAAGCTGTCTAGAAGCATAAACAACAACACAACCCTACTGTATCAAAACAAAACTAAGACCTATAGAAAAGCATCACAAAACATGGTGAATCCCTCACACTCAACTAGAAGAGATAACACTAGAGCTGAAGCAAAACAATCCTTGAGCTTTCTAAAGATCAACTCACACTTCTCAGACCATTAAAAAAGATTTTTCTTCCAAGTCAATCAAGTCATAGGGTCTGTAATAGTAGAAAAGTTCTCAATAAAGCATCTATAATAACCATCCAAACTAATGAAACTGGGAACCTTAGAGAAATAGGTCTAGCCTAATCACGAATTGCCAAAATCTTAGCTAGGTCAACCATTATATAGGATTAGATACCAAATGTCCAAGGAATGACACTGACTCAAGCAGAAACTCAAACTTAGGGAACTTGGAAAAAATCACATGGTCTTTCAAAGTTTCAAGCCCAATCCTCAAGTATTGTGCATACTCTTCACTACTCTTTAAATACTCAAGAATGTCATTAATAAACACAATAATGAAGAATTCTATATAGGGTCTGAAAACACGATTCAGCATGTCAATAAATGCAGCTAGGGCATTGGTCATCCCAAAAGACATCACTAAAAACTCATAACAATAATAACTGGTCCTGAAAGCTATCTTTGCGATATCCTTAGCCCAAATTCACAATTGATGATAACCGGACATCAAATCAATCTTACAAAACATAAATGCATGCTGAAGTTGGTCGAACAAATCATCAATATAAGGCAAAAGAAAATGGTTCTTCACTATCACCTTATTAAGCTACCTATAATTGATGCATATGCACATGGAACCATCTTTCTTTTTCACAAACAATACTGGAGCTCCCCACAGGGATGCACACGATCTAATGAAAACCTTACGAAAAAGATCTTAAAGTAGAGAATTCATCTCCTTAAGCTCAGCAGGATCCATCTGGTAAGGTTTCATAGAAATAGCTCATGTGCCAGGCTCAATGTCAATTGCAAACTCAATCTTATGGTTAGGGGGAATACCAGGCAGGCTGTTAGGGAAAACATCATAAAACACACAATTAATAGGAACAGTGTCAAGCGACGGACACTCTACACGAGTATCACATATATAAGAACGATAAGACTTACAACCCCTCGAGATAAGTCTCCTAGAACAAACATAAGAAATAATAGCCATTGTCTTGCAGCTAAATGCTCTCTACCACAAGATGAGAGGTGTGCCAAAAATATCTAAGGCAATGATCTTGGCAAAACAATCCATGACCGTATGATAGTGGTATAACCAATCCATGCCCAGAATCACATTGAAATCCAGTATATCATGAATAATAAGATCAACATATTTATCAACATCACAAACTATCACAACACATAATTTGAATGCTCAACCCAGTACTAAAAAATCACCCACAAAGGTAGATGCACGTAATGGCACATATAATAAATAACTAGTCAAGTCCAACCAAGGTGCATAATAAGCATATATATAAAAATAAGTGGATCTAGGATCAAATAGAGCAAGAGTTGACTTGCGGCACACCAAAATCATTCCTTTAACTACGACATCCAAAGTCTCATCCTTGGGTCTATAAGGTACTGCATCCAACTGACCAAGCACACCACCTAGATAGACTCTTGACTGACCTCCTATCTTGCTTGCTTGAGTACCACTATGAGTACCCTAGTAACCACCCATATGACCTCATTAACCACCTTTACTTGAGGGATAACTGCCCTAATAAGAGTAGCACCCTGGTCTAAAATAACCATAGCTGCACAACTAGGTCAATCTAAAAAAAATGACCAGGAAGCCCATAAGTAAAACAAGAGTCATGAGTAGAACTAGAACTCAAATATTCGATTGAACCAGAGTAACCACCATGTATAGCACGACCTACAGATGAACATCTTAAAGACTGATCAAAGCCCCTATAGGGCAACCACTAGTACCAAATTGACCTCCAATAATATTCTAAAGAGCTTCCTAAACTGTTCGACTAGTCTTACTTTGCGATTGAAAACATAGACGCGGAGGATGGCTAATATGAGAACTACTACCTTTGAATTGGGAACCATTATGGCTACCACCAAATCTTCCCTAATACTTAGGTTTCTTATCACGACCCTCATGATGCATGTCCTCTATCACTATAGCATGATATGAAACCTTAGCAAAAGTCCTACCCGTAGTAAATAAAATTTGAGTAGTCATCCCAATAGGGAGTCTCAGTCCTATCACAAAGCAACAAACTCTCTCATACTAAGTATCCAAAATAGAAGTAACATACCTAACCAACTTATGGAAATAACCCACATACTCAGTGACTGTCATAGAACCCTACTCCAATCTAGTAAAATAATCCCTCATTTGATCTTTAAGGAAGCACGACATATACTTCTCCAAGAATATTTTTGAGAATTGAGTCTATTATAGGCAATAAGATCCAACTATCCTTGAACTCTTAAAACCTCTGCACCAGTGTCAAGCAGACAAATCTAACTAAATATGGTGTAATCCACACAACAAGGTTCAACAAGTCCTAAACCACAAATCCTATCCTTACAAGCAATAAAAACTCAAATACATAATTTCTAGGAACACTAAAAAACATAGGTGGAGCCAACCTCAAAAACCTACCCAATATCTTTTTCTCCTCAATAAACATAGCAGGATGGTTCACAACTAGCTAAATGGCTATCGTCTAAACAACTATCATCATAGAAGGAACCTCAATTCCAGGAGCTGCAACTGCAGGCTGCACTCTTGCCCCAGTAGTCTGCGTACCATTAAAAATACCCAATAGCTGAATGAAGCATCTCTAAGCAAACAAGAAACAATAAAACCTGGGGGATCCTTGGATGGTCCTTGGCTCACTACTGGCTATGTCGGAGGAATTAATAGCTTAGGTGTAGGAATAGGGTTATTGGGAGGCTCATCCTGATCCCTAACTAGGGAATCATCATAAGGCTATCCTCGAATAGAAGTAGGATGCCTGAGCTCATTCTTTGGACCCTCCTCAAGCATATTATTAGCACATGTCTAGGCATCTGCAAAAGAGTAAATTGAAGAAAATATCCTATAAACCGACTTAGACTCCTAGCACGATACGAGTGAAAGAAGTCAAAAACACCTAAGTTAGTCCCATAGCCTCCCAAAGATTGGAAACAGACATTAATATTCCAATCCGTAGCACCCTATTAGACATTTTATCTTATATAAATAATACTGGTTAAGCCTATACTTTAATGCCAATATGCGTGACCCAATCTATGAGTCATGATGGCACCTACTAAAATCCACCACTAGGTAAGCCAATATCATAACCCGGAGCTAAGGCAATCGGTTACATTGGTAGAAAAGCCCGACTAGGGCCACAATAAATGAACAGAATTATGATCAACAATGTTCTATAAAAGATAATCAAATTTTAATACTAATACCATGACTTGGTATTATTAGTGCAGGATCATCTAAGTACAATAATAGAAAATACAACCCAAAATTCTAAATTCTCTGTATATTCTTTTTGAATACAAAAGACTGATTAAAGATAGGAGAAAAAAGGGTGACTCAAAACTCTAAGAGCTCACCCCGAGTATGGAAGATCAACTCAGCGCGATCTCAACTCACAGGTGGAAACTAATACTCAGGTCAGCACCAAAAAGGTACATAAGTGTAGTATGTGTACCAAAACAACGAGTAGTCTATTGGCATCATTATCCAATAGAGCTAAATTATGATATAAAGATGATAGAAAGTTAGATAATATATCTAAGAAAAGGTATATAATCAAACTTGAATATTCTTCATCATCACCATAAAAAATAAGTAATCAACCAACACAATAATATGAAAACTCTTATCTATATATATAACTACCGTAACATAAAATAGATAACCATTTTGGAAGCATAAATCAACATTAGTAAAGTCATAACCACATAAGTACCAAATCAACGCACATACATCTATTAACGAATAAGTAAAAAAACTCACCACAACTTTCGAAACCATCGGGAAGTACATTGAAAAAACATAAAGTAAATAACTCATCATGACATCCCAAAAAATCAGAAAGTACATTAATAGATCAAATCATCAACGTATGAAGATATACATAACCAACTATTATTTTTCAGTGGTTTCCAAAATTCCCATCAATGTTCAGTTGCCAAAATCCATAATTATCAGTAATTAATACAATTGAAATATCATATATCAAGGTAATGGTAACGATAGTCATATAAACATTTAGATATCTATGATATCAATAAACTTTATCTGGTCATAATTAACTAACCAACACTAATTATTATTAAGCTACTAATTCACTAGTCCTTATAGGATCTTCATTATGGCCTAACCAATTCTTTTCATAAACCTTAGTCATGAGATAACACTTACTATTATTCACTAAATAGCAAACATCAATATCTAGTCATGTTGCACTACTAATGCATAGATGTCATTTGACCAAATCTTATTTCTTGTTATCATCGGAGTACAAGTCATCATATTGGAACAAGTTTATCTATGAACCAATACCTTTTGATATCTAGCATTAAAATTTAAAAATCCTCATTTAACAACCTAATAACATCATACTTTAGTCATCAATACCATTAATCTTCACCAATGCTAACCCATTATTACTATTGACCACTTAACATTTATAATTTTTGGTTATCATATTTCAACTATCAAGGTCAATTCCTTAGTATTCTAGACTTGTTGTCATTAAGTAAAATAGTTACTTAGTAGTCAACTAATTACCAAAAAATTATTTACTAGGCAATTTTCCTTAGTTAATCCCTTTATTCAATCTAAATATAACATAATGTGAGTAATATCATAATCCAAGGATCACATGGTAATGTATTTGATGATTTAAATGATAGCATAGTAATAGTTAATTTATAAGAATTGCTACTGCTATTCAAGTATTTACAATAAGATGATAAATCAGGTATGCATATTATTTCAAAATCAACATCATGAATACCATATTTAACAAGTTTTAACATCATATTACCAAAAAAATAATCTATGTATTTATCAAGTATCTAGGTCACTATTGAAGCTACATAGTTTAAGATTAAGGCAGGTCAAGTTCTGCTTCTAATATCCCAAGTTATCTCATCAAATGTAGCTTCTACCTTGAACTAGACTACTTATGTAAATCATGTCTCAAAGGAATATCAATCTGCACTAGTTATATAAGATTCTTCTTCTTCAAGTATTACTCTTAAATTATCTAAGAATCTAATTCCAATTTCACAACTAGGCATATCTAGGTTAACTTTGTCTTAAGATGAGCGAACAAAGTTCCTTTTGTCTAAATCGAGCAGCTAGAGATTTCTCATGATATTCATGAGATAATAAGTCCAACTAACCAAGGTTTTAAACTATGAGTCAACTATCACACTTTATGTGTTCAAAACCTAAGTAATTTAATTAATCCCAAACACTACTATCTACAATTTCAACATCTAAAACTCTACCCAATATTATCAAGATATCACAATTATACTATAATAAAGCTCAATCTAACAAAATTGAGCCTAACATACCTCGAATCCAAATATAGCTCACGAATAAACAATCTTCTCTTTCCCTTTCAGTGAATCTTCTTCAATGTACCATGCTATAAGATAATTTATCCTATTTTACAAGAATAACAACACCCATATTGCACCATTATGCTTCAGGTCCAAAACAATACCAAAAACCTCCAAGTGGGTCCCATATAGAAAATGGGTTCTCAAGACTAATCCATTCTTTAAATAACATTAGGGAGTTACATCCCACTAGTAATTGGTGTAAATCCACAATATATGGGGCTAAAATCAAGCTTCAATCAATTTGGAATTTTGGGTCTAACAATCATGAATTCAGCACTAAAATTAAAAGATTCATACCTTAAATTCGATGTCAATCATGATTAGGCAAGTTATTGAAGCTCCAAATGAACACCCAAGACTCACTTTAAGGTCTACGCTCTTTATTAGGGTTTTGGGACTTAATACAATGGAGAAAAGGCCCAATTCTCGGCCAAAAAAGAGTATTTAAGAAATACGTTCCCAGGCCCTCAGCAAGAGCAATCGCGCACCCCCACTTTCTACGATTGAAGCAATTGCATTAAGGACTCCACTATCACTTTACCTTATTACACTAGACGATGACTGAAATTTGGAATTTTATTCCAAGTTTTGGCCAAGGCCTCCATATACATCCAAAGACTAATATGAGCAAACGAGATATGAAACTATACAGGTTTTGAAGTTCTAAATACATTGAAAAAGTTGGATTTCCTATCCAATATAGTTTTGATGAATTATGGGCCCTACACCTAAATTTCTAATTTATTAACTTTTCAACTAGTAGCTCAAAATAAGATTAGGTGTAGCGGGACCCAAACAAAAGGTCCTCCCAACCTAAATTCATTATTTTAGAACTATTGGTGTAGTTGAAATATGCATCCGATATTGTTTTATTGATTCATTTATTCGATGCCTATTTGCAGCTAGTGAAGACTTTTAAATAGGTAAAGGATTCTAGAGACCAAATTGACTGTCCGGTAATTGAACCATCAGTTCTAGCAAGTCATAAATGACTTGGGGAAACTATGAAAAATCTCTAATAGAAAAAACAAGAAAAATAATACAGAATGAGCTAAAATGTCATTACAAAGAACATGAGCTGTTATTTTCCTTAACTAGGGTTATGGGAACCCTTGCAGATTAGATATGTAAGGGAAGTGGGAAATTCATCTATTTTACTATAGTTGTGCGTGTTGCAATATTCTTCATATTTATTGTACCCAAGATAGTATAGAAGCTTAAAAATTGTTTGTATTTAAGAACGTCCTCACAAGGGAGTTTGAGATTAGGAAAAAGAGGTTACAATAGTGATTTGAGTTTATCAACCCCCATCTAATCAACTCGAGACTCAGAAGGTGAGAGTTTACTAGGGATATATATAAGTCACAACAAGGAGACACCTTAAAACTCACACAGTAAAGGGTGAGATCTATCAATGCGTCCATAAAACCTTTTATATTACATAGCTTGTCAACTTTGCATATAAAGCAGTAGGTTAGGTGGATAGAAAATGAGAATTTTATGTAGTTGTGAAGCTAGGAAGAACACAGTCCTAGTGTTTATCTTCTATTATTTCCAAACTCAAATAGTTAAGTTCGACTATTTGTTACTAATGATTTCCAATTCCCCCATTTACTTTTTACCAATGCTCATGGATTTTGTCAAGTTTGAGAGATCGTTCAGTGTTTTCCCTATGGGTTCGACCCCTACCAGAATTGGGTTAGTATATTTGACATTGATTATAGCATACTTCTTTGGATGTTAGTTTTGAGAAATATCAAATTTTGGTTCTACTGTCTAGGAATATGGTGTGAATTATTGATTGAAGTTGGCGGAGTTCATGAGTTTTTAATTTCTTTCTATAGTTTGGTATACTCCAGTGTATGACTAGCACTAAGATTCAAGGCAATCCCTTACTACTTATTGATCCTGAGCTAGAGAGAAATTTACAAACACCACAAAAGATGTAAAAGCAAGTTCATAATGGTGTTCCTGTTGGTGTTCGAGATCCTTTAAATTTACCTTCTCTTTTACATACTGATCTATAGAGTGTTTCTATATATAGAGAAATTTTTAACAAAGGGAGCTAAAGTTAGAAAAGCCATAAAAGAGGCTCGATTGGCTCAACAGGCATATCTAGGCTTGCCATGACTGATCAATGATCGTCAAATACCACTCGATGCAAATCATGGTAGAGGGTGTAGTGAAAGAGGTAGATTAATCCTAGCATATCATTTTCTACCACCATATGATGAAGATGAAGACATGGGTTATGTAGAGACTGCTGAGACTGGAGCCATGGTTCAATATTTTTTAGCCATAATGGGAAGTTTGAGAGTAGTAGTTAACAAAATAATGGTAGTGGAAAGGTTGAGGAGCCTATTCTTAAGACTATTCTAAAAAAGAAGTAGAAAAAGGGTAGATACCATAAATTACTATCTATGTTGAAGGAGTTGTCTATAAATATTCCACTTGTAGAGGCATTGGAGGAAATGCCTTGTTAAGCAAAATTCAGGAAAGATCTGGTCACTAGAATAATGATGGAGAGATGTGAGCCTACTAATAATGTTCACTACTATAGTTCCATTGCCTTTAGATTGTTGGTAGAGAAGAAGAAGGAACCTGGAGACTTCATTATTCTATGCACCATTACGTACTTCAACTTCGCTCATACTTTATTTGATCTAGGAGCAAGTATGAATCTTATGTCATCGGTTGTATTTAAGTAGTAAGGGTTAGGAGCACCTAAACCAATGTTGATGAGATTATTGATAGCTGACCAAAGCATAAAAAAATTGGTTGATATTTCGTTTGATGTGTTGGTGAAGGTGGTATCCTATATACTTCCATCCGATTTTGTGATACTTGATTGAGAGGTGGACTTCCAAGTCCCTATCATCTTGGGCAGACACTTCCTAGTTGTAGGTAGAGCATTGGTTGATATGGAATTAGGACACATAAAGTTTATACTCAACGATAAAAAGGTAACCATCAATGTATGCCAGTCAATTTGGCAACCAAATAATATAAGTGTTGTGTCTGTGATAGACACCATTGTTAATGATGTTGATACTGTGATTTTTCCAATTGAAAAGAGTATGGGTATGGAAGCACCAGCAGCGGTGATTATGAATTTTGATAGTGATGGAATTGAGGAATATGAAAAGATGGTAGTTGTTTTGTACGGGATATGTTAATATACATATGCTCCAAAAAATCTTGATCTAGATTTAAATAATAGAAATACTCCTCCCGCTCGCCTATCAATTGAGAAGCCACCAATATTGGAGTTGACGGCTCTCCCACCTCATTTATACTATGCCTTCTTAGGGTCCAACAACACCTTGCCAGTGATTATTGTTGTAGATTTCATAGACACAGAGGTAGAGGTAAGTTCTCTGTGTTACAGAAGTTTAAATAAGCTATAGGACTAAATATTATGGGTATTCCTACCAGGAATTTATACTTACGAGATCAAACTTGAGTTGTACTACAGCTCAAGTATTGAGCACCAACGATTATTGAATCCTTCTATGTAAGAGGTGGTAAAGAGAGAGATCATTAAGTAGTTGGATGTTAGTGTTGTTTAGCCCATTACTGATAGCAAGTGGGCCAGTCCTGTTCAATGCATTTTGAGAAAAGCAGTCTTACAGTAGTACCAAATCACAAGAATAAGCTCAAGCCATTGAAATTTGTGACAAGATAAAGATCGTTCAAGGACTATTTGATGTTGAACACATGGACCCAAAAAGACCATTTCCCAATGTCTTTCATGGAATATATACTAGATAGAATTGTGAGAATGGAATGGTATTATTTTCTAGATAGCTATTTGAGTTGCAATCAGATCATGATTGCTCTCGAAGATCAGTTGAGGATAACCTTTACCTTCCTAATGGGACCTCTGTATTTAAAAGACTTTCATTTGGGTTATACAATGCTTCAACAACATTTCAAAGATGCTTGATGTTCATTTTCTCTGACATGGTAGAAGACACCATTGAGGTATTCATGGATGATTTTTCTATTGTTGATGATTTTTTTGATGACTATCTGGTTCTCTTGGCAAATTCTCTGAGATGATATAAAAAATGCAACTTAGTACTTAACTGGGAGAAGTGCCACTTTATAGTTAAAGAAGGAATAGTGCTTTCACACAAAATCTCAAAAATAACAATATAGGTTGACAAAGAAAAAAATTGAAGTGATTGGGAAGTTACCACTGCCAATTTTAGTTAAGGGAATTCGATGATTTTTAGGCCATGCTGGCTTTTATAGTCAATTCATCAAGAATTTCTCTAAGATTGCTAACCCTTTATGAAAGCTTCTTAAGAAAGAGGTGAAGTTTAATTTTGATGAGATATGTCGTAATGCTTTTGAGTGCTTGAAGGAGTGGCTGATATCGGCCCCTATCATTGTGTCTCGTGACTGGTCTATGCCATTTGAGATCATGTGTGATCCAAGAGGTGTGGCCCTAGGTGTGTCCTAATCCAAAGGCAAGAAAAGTTTTGACATCCTATCTATTATGCTAGCAAGTCAGTAAACCATGCTCAGAAGAATTATACTATGATTGAATAAGATATACTATTAATTGTTTTTCCCTTTGAGAAATTTTGGTCTTATTTGATTGGCACTAAGGTTGTTGTGCATACAAATGATGAATCCATGATTTACTTTACGGAAAATAAATATTCAAAGTCTATATTGATCTATTGCATTCTCTGACTGCAATTGTTCAATTTTGAGGTGAAAGACAGAAAGGGTACAAAAAACAAAGTTGTTTATCATTTGTCCACACTTGAGGATGAAGCAATGCAGAAAGTAGGGAATAGGCTTGAAAATATGATACTTTTTAAGACGAGAAGGTATCACAAGACCTAATTACCAATTTACTGACATTGCCAATTACTTGGCAAGTGATCTCATTCCAGAAGATTTGTCCTTCCAATAGAGAAAGGGATTTATTCATGAGGTAAGTAAGTCCTTTTGGGATAAAACTTATCTTTTCATAATCTGTGCGGGTGAAGTTATTCATAGATGTATCCCTGAAGTGGAGATGATGAGGATTCTTGAGGTTTGTCATGCTTCAACTATTGGGTGTCACCATGGAGGAACCCGCACAGCCCACAAGATATTATAGTATGGGTACTATTGGTTGACAATTTACGAGTATGCTCATGACTTTGCTGTAGCCTGTGACCAATGCCATCGTAAAGGTAATATTTTGAGGTGCCATGAACTTCATATGATCCCAATTTTAGAATTGCTCTATTTAATGTATGATGTGTGGACTTCATAGGGCCATTTGTGAGGTCCTTTAATATGAAATATATTTTGGTTATGGTTGATTTTATGTCCAAATGGGTAAAAGCAATAGTGCTTCCTAATAATGAAGGAAAAAGTGTCACTATGTTCCTAAAAAAGAATTTTTTTTTTCTTGATTTCACACTTCTTATACTATTATCAAAGATGGTGTAAATTATTTTTTCAATTCCTTGTTCAAAAGTCTGCTTGAGAAATATATAGTAAGGCATAAGGTGGTAACACCTTATAACCCTCAACCAAATAGGAAGGTTAAGGTTTCTAATAGAGATATCAAGTCTATATTGGCAAAGACGGTAAATACAAATAGGAATAATTGGTCAAGAAAGTTTGATGATTATCTATGGTCCTACCGGACAGCTTACAAAACTCCTACTGGTGCCTTTCCATACCAACTTGTTTATGGCAAGGTGTGCACTTGCTTGTCAAACTTGATCAAAAGGAATAATGGGCATTGAAAAAGCTAAACTTTAACTAGTATGGTTTAACAAAGTTTATATTGAGTAAGATAAATTAGTTGGATGAGTTTCGACTTTAGGCTTAGGGGAGTTTTGCATTGTATAAGGAGAAGGTGAAGCTTTATCATGATCAAAAAATTGAGAAACGAGTATTTGAGCCAGATGACCAGGTGTTATTGTATAATTCAAAACTTTGTTTGAATCTAGGAAAGTTGAAGTCTAGGTGGTATGGACTGTATACTACGGTGAGATTTTTTCCATATAGTACTTTAGAATTTAAGTGTGACGGTGAATCCCCGTTCAAAGTGAATTAGCAAAGGGTTAAGCAATATATGGGTAAAACTGAGGAAGTTAAGGTAATTGATTATTTGAGCCTTGGTGATGTCTGAATAACTAATGTAACTGAGTCGTGTCATAACGTTGAATTAGGTGTTGTATAGGAGGCTACCCATGAGGCTTGTTGGTAAAGTTTAAGTATCCAACTTAGCCACATCATGCCATAACGTTAAATCAAGTGCTTCGTAAGCGGCAACCCATGTTTTGTACTTATTAAATTTAGTATAATATATGTGTTAATTGTGCAGGATTAATCCGAACATTTTTCTTGTACCAGGCCATATGGAGCTCTTTACGAGTTGTAACAAGACATTACAAATCATGAGAAAGAGTCATAAGGACATGGAACATAGACCACTCACCGCTAATGTAATACCCCATATTTTCTTAGCTTATTTTAATTCTCAGAACATGAGTTATTCTAATTAAATTTTTATAAATACTCATTATTTTAAGTTTAGTGCCTACCACTGCGTAGAAAATTCAGTCAGCTTTTTAACAATATAAAATTCTCCCAAATTTGATACCTGGTTGAAAAGTTATAGAATTTTTAGTAAAGCAGTGTACCACTGAGAACATCAACGCATCGCAGAGTCATGCCAAATGGCAATTGTAAAAATCCAGTTCTCCATAGCGATCATGGCACATCGCACTAAGCAGCATTTTCAGAATTGTCCTTTTCAATGTGCTAACACGATATCACTGCATCGCAATGAGTCCCAAATTCCCATCCAGTAAGGCACCACGATTTTACCGCATTGTCCCAAGCCTCTAGTTCACAATTATCGAATTTCAAGAACACGGTGCGATAGCACTGCATCGTCCCAAGGGTGAAAATTGGGAATTTTTAGTTAACTCTGAGTTTTAATTTCCAAGGGCTTTTAGGTCTTTTTCCATCATTCAAGTCAGCCTAAACACAGGATTAAAGCCCTAAATAGCCTAATATCTCATTAATTGCTCACTTATCTAAAGAAAGAAATCATTCTCCCTCAACTAGCAAACCCCAGCTCTCAAGAAATCAAGAACAGAGCTGAAGAAACTCACTAGGAACTCCAAGAACTCATCAATTCAGGTATGTTAGGTGTTAATTCATGGGTCCCTTTCACCCATAAAGCCCAAGAACCTCTTTTAAAATTTAGAAGTTATAGATTCTTGATTTCAATGCTTGAAATTGATTGTATGCATATCTATGATGTTAATTTGGTTTTTAATCCATGATTATGATAAGATTAATTAAAAATAGAATAGTATTTATAGGGTATTATATGAATTTGTAAGTTTGGATATTTTATTTGCAATGCTTATATGTTATCCATGATTATTTGCATAAAATTGTGCTCCCCAAGTGTTTGATAGAATGTCCATGTGAATTAAATGATGCAATCATACATTCTAGTATATGTAAAAGCTTATGCCCTACAAGTGTTTGAGAAAATGTATCTACGAGTGAATTATGGGCAAGTAATTATTGTTATTTCTTCCAAGATTATGCTATGCTTTATTTTTATGCTATCGAATCCTGAGGTATTTAATACCAGACAATCTAGCAGTTTACCTAGAGCCAGTGTTAATTATAGAATAATATCAGTCATGTCATGATCATTAGATTTCAGTCAGCTACAGAACTCAGTAGGCGCATGAACACTCAGTATAAGTCTAGTTAAATTTTGTATACTCAGTTCAATATCTTTCAGTTGGGAGTAGTATTCAATAACGAGTAGACCCAAGTATAGGGGCTAACCTTCCAGTAGAGGGTGTCATCCTTAGAAGTAATCCTTGTATTCCAAAACTATGTAGCTAGCACAGGTTGAGACATTAACCTGCCAGTTGAGGTTCAATAAGGTATTTTAACAAGCCAGTTGATGGTTCCGCCATTCTAATTAGAGTACCTTCCAGATAAAGGTAACTTTTCAGTGTCTTTACCCATGGCATGGTACTAACACCCTTACAGCTAGGGTTACAGGTTAGACCCTAAATCTATTTAGAAAAGGGGCATGTCAGTTTGATGATTAATTTCCACAGTCTCAGTTTCAGTCTCAGGATTGAACTCAGTTTAGTTATACAGAATTAGGACTGTCAGATACAGTAAATAAGTTTCAGTAACTCTATTATTAGTAATATTAGATATCTGTTACTCAGTTATCCCTACTCAGAACTCAGCTTTAGTAAAAGCTCAGTTATAATATACACACATATGCACAGTATGGCACACTAAATATTTACAGCAATTTCAGTTATCCATGTACTTTTACATTAAGTTACTCTGTATCTTTCAGTTAGTTATTGTTTATGCATAGGAACCATGGCATTCATCCTTACCTCATCTAGCATACCAGTACATTCAATAAACTGAATCATACTCTTTCTTTGTGCTATGATGTGTAATGCCCCAAAATAAGGTCCCGAGACCCCAAGTTAACCATTCTACGGACATAACTCATAAGCAACTTAATAAAATGCTTAAAGCTGTATAAAATAAGCGAGAACATAAAACTTTTCTGAACTTGATCAATACAAATCTAAACTTTACAAGATTACAACTCTTCTTTTACCAAAATAAAACCGAAACTGAATACATTAACTCTACTGACTGTCATTGAAGCCTTTACTAGTGTTGACTTTAGATAGATGGATCATGACTCCCAACTATCGCAACTCAATACGACTGAAATAGGAAAATAAAGAATTGCTGAAATCGTCTATCCAGCTCAAACCCTTGAATTAAAAGGATTCATCACCCTCTGACTGGAAGATGCGAGCTGACTAAATCTGAATGTGCATACTATGTCTTGTACCTACATTATGAGACAATGTAGCACATAGACGTATATGTGGATCAGTACTTTGGGAATGTATTGAGCATATGAGGGAGTGTGCAATTAAAATACTCAATATCATAAGCTTTTATAGAAAACCTACATGGTGTAAAACATACTCACATAGCTTGAATTAAATATATGCCACAAGACTCATAAATATCATGCTTTTACTTAAAACCTCAAATTATCATGAAACATAAAATTATTAGGACCATAGCTTTCAAAACACTTCTACTTTAAAAACTTTGTAACTTTAAGACTAAAACTCTTTGAAATGTGTAAGACTTTAGAACTTAAAGAACTTTAGGAACTTAGGGAGTTTCTTTTAACCGACATAAACCATGTGAGTGACATGGAGTCAAACATCTTACCCATGTTGGGGAGAGCTGTTCTATCCTTGCCATCAAGAACCTATGGGGGCAGGTAGTTCTATGGCATGATACCTCAAAATCAAGCCCAACTCGGTGCCAAATACTACTCCTTTACTTGTCTCAAAACTTTAGAAAAATCCACCTTAAAAAAATTCAACTATATATATAATGGGAGCCAAGATGCATCCCCTTTACTTCAAACTCAAGAATGTGGATTTTTATCTTAACTTACAATCAAAACACTTCTTAATGTTCTTTAAAAATCGTTAACACCTCATTCTCAAACTCATGCTTTAACCATAAGGTTTAATTCACAACAGTAGGACTTGAAATTCTCAAAACATGACATATACATTGAATCATGCAACTTAAACCATAAATTGACAGTTTAAAACATTAATACACATAATAATATTACAACTCAAAGCATTGAAAAGACATAGTTTCATAAAAATCACAATATAATAACATGATAGTAATTCTCCATGAATATGAAATACTTTACGAAAATATGTAACTTTTGGGCACAATAACAAAAACGTGTTCTTGTTCAAAACCACATACCTTAAACTTGGAGCTTTTGGATGATTTCAAAAATTCCAAAAGGTTATTCACAAACTATTAGGTGTCCCTCATATCCCTCTTAATGGGGAATTCAAAAATACAAGAATTATTGAATTCTCATGGTTGAATCTCTAGATAATTGGGTTTTTATGTTGAAACCCTAACCTTGTGGTTGAAGGTATGCAGAGAATTTTGAGATGTTTAAATAAAGAGAAATAGAAGAAAATACATTCTCTGAGGGTTATAAGTCATGGAAAGTGCAGGAAAAAGACCAAAATATCCTTGCAAGAACATCATTAAATTGCTTTAAAAAATAGCTGACGTCATTCGTGGCAAGTCGCCATGAAATGTCATCACAAAAGGGTGGATTTTATGATTTTCGTCTTAAGGTTGACGATATTTTGTTACAATCCTTCAAACTTGTGACAAGTCGTCACAAAATGTACTCACAAAATGTTGTATTTTGTGACTTTTTACTTAGGGTGACGACTTTTGTCGAAGCCTTCAGGCTTGTGGCAAGTCATCATAAAATGTCGTCACAAAATTTCCAGGCTAATAGGTTGGAGTAAAATGGGTATAACTCTTTGCTCTGATATTGGATTTTTGCAAAATTTGTATATTTGGAAAGATAATTAAATTATCTATCTGTTTGTCGGTCATGATATTAGAAATTCATAGTATAAGGAGTGTTATGCTCATTTGAAGATGGCCATACCAATGTCAATCACAAGAATTCAATCGGCAAGAAATGTTTTGATTCGTCTAATAGCTAGGACACTTTTGAGGCCCTAATACCCATCAAGCTAGATCCAGTAGCTACAAAATCACTAAATTTATTTCTAACAATCTTGAATTAGGGTTCTACTATAAGTTGAAATTCTCGGGGTATTACAGTATCTCTCCCTTGGAAACATTCATCCTTGAATGTCACTAGTTAAACATTCATTCTAACAAAGCCGTTAATGTTTTCTTCTACTCATGTCTAAACTGAACTAAATTCCCTCACCATCTTCAATCCTAACCGACAATCATAGGGTACATCACATAACATTGTACTACTAGTCTGAACCATAATACAACACACCATGCACTTCACAACTTCTCATCTCATGAAAATCCTCATTACTACTCTAACAACCATATTCAACCTTGTGCTAGACATTTTACTAATGTGCAGTGCATTCATCTAAATATACAAATATGATGTTCAAGCCGCACTTCTATAACCACATATGCACTTCTAAACACACTCCCCTAAAATACCTTTGTCATAACTTAAAAATCTCTATCAAGAACAACTTCCATGCACTACTCCTAAGAAGACATACATAAGATTTCAACTACCCAAACATCTCATATAAAACTTCGACTAACCATGACTGGTATTGAAGACTTGGATTCAATCTTACTTTATAGGTTAATTCTTTAGCTAAAATAAGCATACAACGATCTTCCAGTAACAAAGAATGTTTACTCTCTCCCATCCAGATAATTGATTATCATCACTATCTTGACCGAAGGAAAGGTAATAGAAGGTTAAAACATGAGGGACTGAAATATGAGGGGATGTTATGAATAACTTGACACTCAACTGAGGCTTGAGGAATAGAATATATAGTATCATGGACTTGTAAAATAAGTATGATTTGAGTACATGCAAGATATAAATCCGAATTTCACTAATCATTAAAAGTATTACTTGATTACTTGCTCTAAACATAATGTAAAGCTTGAGTACATGAGTCATCAGCTGCATGACCTGAATTTGAAGTTCATAACCTATGGAATATGATTCCAAATGCAGAAAGAATTGGAACTCCTTATTTTTGGGAACTAGGAGAGTACATAATTCTCCATCATATGCATGAACATGAATTAAGATCATGGAACTGAACGCAAGGCATGAGTAGGTATTGGGACAACAAAAAATACTAAAATAAGATTAGGTTAAGCATTGATCTTTCTCACAGCTATTCTGTAACTTACTGGTACATCTATTAGAATCTAAAGGATTGACTTGGTCACTTGTTCTATCATCTCCCCCTTATATGTAAGCCATCACTCTAAGACTATTAACCACTATATAAACTCTAGTCTAAGTACAATCACTTTACTCTAGAGTTTGGGATCTAGAAACGCACATGTACAAAAGAACTTAACCCGAATGACTACACTTGAAAGCATAGAACCAAATTCTAATACTCACTCCTAAGCTACACCTTATCTTTCTATAGCCCTAATAGTTATCATACAACACTTGAACACTTACTAACTTTGAATTTGCATGAGTATCTGTAATGCCCCAGAAAATGGGTCTCGGAGCGTCACACGGTGCTTGAGTCTACGAGTAGCCCTAACCTAACCCTTTGAGCCATTTTCATTCAGTTCAACACAAACCAACAGGGTTTCCATAAATAACCCTCAAATATCAATAGAGTAATCATCATCCAAGAATAAATCTTTTTTAGAAAGATAACAAAATACGACTTATTAGTCAACTCCAAAAATCTATACTAGTCTGAAAATCCTCTAAGAAAATCAATAAAACCAGCGAGCCATTGAGACATGCCCCAACTGACTCATACTAAGTTATCAAATGTAAACAATTCCATGAAACCAACATTAGACATCACGTCCTCGGAACATAAGGACTCACCACAATAGATGATGTAGAACAGCGTTCCTGAAGAATCACTGTCGAACCTGGAATTGAGCACCTAAACCTACATTTTGAGAAAATGTAGCCCACATCCGAAGATGTGGGTCAGTAACATGGAAAGGAACCGAGTATATGGTCGTGAATGCAGTTTTATAAACATCATCATCATAAATATTTATAAAAAATATGCAGGATGTATGAAAGACTCACATAGCCCGAAAAAAATCAACATAATCATGAGAGGATGAAATAAGTACAATAACAGATGTGAGTCATCATATAATTTGTCAATCACTTTCAGTTCATCAAGAATATCAATTCTCATGATTTAAATATCATTTAAATCTTTCGAAAGAATAACTTTTACAATTTCACTTTCAAATCACTTCATACACACTGAGAGATCCTATAACCGACATAAACCATGTGAGATACATGGAATCCAACATCCAACCCACGTTGAGGAGAGCCGTCCTATCCTTGCCATCGGAGTAGGACTATCAATATCAAATCCATACAAACTTGTGATCACTATATAAATCAGCCTCAGGCTCACTCCTACGGGGGCACGTAGTTCTAGGAAAGTAAGGTCGCTTTATACCTCCCACTCGATGCTAAAGATTTCTCCCAGACTTAGCTCAGATCATTTCAAAGACAATCCACAACAAAACAATTTCAGTAATACATAAATATATATCGGGGGCCATCATGCTTCCCATCTATCAAAATCAACCACGTTGTGGATTTTTTTCATACTCGAGTTCAAAATAACTCCATTAATACCAAAAGGTCAAATCATTCAAAATATCTCAAATATTCAATATCAACGTGCTTATAACACACACTTTCTTAAAAACCACAATTTCCAATAGGGATTCATGACCCAAATATCAAAATCATGATAAATATCACTCAAGATTCATGCTTTATGTCTCCACACATGTAAATTCATCTTTCAAAATCATAAACATCAAGATTTCATAATAATCATCATAAGATATGGGTTCATGCTTCAAATTCATAAAAAATCAAATAAAAATCTAAAGAAAATTACTTTTGGGCACAAGAACGAAAGAGAGTTCTTGTTGAAAAACCCCATATACCTTGAATGATGAACTTTAGATCAATACTCATTTTTGAGATGTTAATCGTCCTTTGAATGATGGTTCTTGGAGTTCTTGAACTAGAAACTTGGAATCTTGAATAAATTTGTAGAATTAATGGTGAACTTTGGAGGTTCTTGAAGTTCTTGAACTAGGAACTTGGAATCTTGATTAAATTTGCAGAATTAATGGTGAACTTTGGAGGTTCTTGAAGTCGGATGTAGGAGCTTAGGATTTTCTTTTCAAGGGAATTTGATGAAATATAACATATAATGCTTCTAATAAGCTTTAATATAGGGTTTGGACGGATTTTGGGTGAGGGGGAATGATCAAAACGCCCCTAAAAATCAAATAATTCTCGAATCTGTCCTTTGGTGGATAGTTTTGATAATCTTAAGTATATCAACCATAACGTTTTACTCCGATATCCAAATTGGATGAAACCAATTTCATTAGAAAAAGGACTCTTATATATTTCTGTTGATATATAGTATCTCACCCAGATCACAGTGTACGAGGTGTTATGATCATTTGAAGTTGACCCATAAATTCTCTTTTGATAGGATAAAGTAGATCGACCATAACTTTTTGCTCCGATAGAAAAATTGGATGAAACCAATTTCATTGGAAAGAGGACTGACCGAGATTTCCGTTGATATATAGTAGATAACCCAGATCATTATGTACGAGGAGTTATGATTATTTAAATTTGGAGCAAAAATACGCGAGGCCTTAGTACTTTTTCCTGCACGTTTTACAGTTCACTACTATTCACAGTTCGATCGTAATGTTCATAACTCGTCGCTCGGGTGTCCATTTTGGATAATCCACATATTGTTAGATAGCTTATTCGATACTCTACGCAATTTTGGGTCATAATCTAAGGCATTCCACACAAAAAAAATTATAATTCATTCTAGAAGATAGAACCCAACACCTTTACGCACAAAATTTCAATGAAAAATTTCCCGAGGTATTACATCATCACCCCTTAGAAACATTCATCCTTGAATGACGCTAGACATGCCAAGATTAGATAGGGAATATAGCATACAGCTGAAACCATTTGTTAGACTCATCACCACATCGTTTCTCACTCCAAATGCAACATAGAATGTATAAATTCAAGAAACTACAGCTGAACACATAATAAATGATAGCTAAACTGCTGCAACTTTTATCAAAAGTGCATGATTTAGGGAAGAACGGTACCTTTGGCTTGATCGGAGTTTGTGGAAAATAGGTGCGGGTACTTGGATTGCATATCCGCCTCAGCTTCCTAAGTTGTACCCTCAACAGATTTGTTTTGCCACAACACCTTGACCAAGGGAACTTCTTTGTTCCTTAGTCTTCGAACACTGAAATAAGGAATCTCATCAAAAGAAAGATTTTGTTGAATGTCAGCACTCACAGAGGAATCCACTACCACAGCATCGCTAATATGCTTTCTAAGCAAGGAGACATGGAATATTACACGAACAGAGGACAACTCAGAAGGGAACTCGACCTCATAAGCTACCTTACCAACACGGCTAAGAATTTTGTAAGGACCAATATAATGGGGACTAAGATTCCCCTTTTTTCCGAATCTCTTCACCCTCCTCATGGGTCAAATTTTTAGTTACACTAGGTCACCAACATCAAACGGAAGTCTCTCCTTCTAACATCCGTATATAACTTTTGATAACTCTGCGCAGTTTTTCACCTTTCCCTAATCAACTTAACTTTTTCCATAGCCTCAAATACCGAATTAGGACAACTCAAAACTGCTTCACCCACCTCGAACCAACCTATGGGTGATCTACACTTCCTCCCATACAAGGCTTCAAACAGAGCCATGCCAATACTAGAGTGAAAGCTATTATTATAAGCAAATTCTATCAATGGCAAGTGATTATCCCAACTTACCTTAAGGTCAAGTGCACAAACTCTCAACATATCCTCTAAAGTCTCGATGGTCTACTCAGCCTGACCTTCGGTCTGCGGATGAAAAGCAAAACTCAAAAGCACTTGGGTACCAAGACCTTTCTAAAAAGCTTTCCAAAATTGTGAAGTAAACTGAGTACCCCTATCCGAAATAATAGACAAGGGAACTCCATGCAGTCTGACTAGCTATCGGATATACAATCTAGCGTAATCCTTAGTAGTATATGAAGTATGAACAGGAAAGAAATGAGAAAACTTAGTCAATCTATCAACTACAACCCAAATGGAATCATGATGGCATCGAGAAAGAGGTAAACCAATCACGAAGTTCCATATTTATGTCTTCCCACTTCCAGGTAGGAATACTAAACTCTTGCACCATACCACTAGGTCTTTGGTGTTCAACCTTAACCTATTGGCATGTTGCATACTTAGCTACAAACGCTTCTATATCTTTCTTCATGCCACTCCACCAATAGATTTCCCGCAAGTCTCGGTACATCTTTATCTTACCAGGATGAATAGAATATCGCACCCTGTGCGCTTCAGCCATAATCCTCTGTCTCAGATCATCAATATTCGGGACACACAATCTACCCTGCAATTTCAACACACCATCTCCCCCTTGGGAGAAAACCTCTACTTTTTGGTCCTTGACTTACTCCTTCAGTCTGACAAAACTAGCATCTAAGTATTGCTTTTCCTTCACTTCCGAAACCAAGGAGGATTCAGAACTACTCTTAACCCCTATACTACCTTCAACAGAGTCATACAACCTAACCCCCAATCTAGCCAAATGATGTACATCACGATCCAACTCTTTCTTACTTACTACCACATGTGAAATACTACCTATGGACACTCTACTTAGGGCATCCGCCACAATATTGGCCTTGCTCGGATGGTACAGCACACTCATATCATAGTCCTTTAACAATTCTAACCATCATCTCTGCCTAAAATTTAATTCTCTCTGGGTAAACACATACTACAGACTCTTATGATCAATGAAAACATCAACATGGACACCATACAAATAGTGTCTCCAGATTTTCAAAGCAAACACAACAGCAGCTAACTCAAGGTCATGGGTGGGGTAATTTTTCTCATGGGGTTTCAACTATATAGAAGTATAAGTTATCACCTTACCCTTCTGCATCAATACGCAACCTAATCCAACTCTCGAAGCATCACAGTACACCATAAAATCATCAACACCATCAGGTAAAGTCAAAATAGGGGTTGAAGTGAGTCGAGTCTTCAACTCCTGAAAACTTCTCACAAGATTCGGACCAAAAGAACTTCACTTTCTTTTGGGTCAACCGATTCATAGGAGACGCTATAGAGGAGAAACCCTCAATAAAATGGCAGTAATAGCCAGCTTAACCCAAGAAACATCAGATATCAGTCGGAGAAATAGGTCTAGGCCAATTTCTAATAGCTTTGGTCATTTAGGGATCCACTCTAATACCCTCGGAAGAAATGATATGACCCAGAAAAGCAACTGACCTTAGCCAAAACTCACACTTACTAAACTTGGCAAATAACTTGTGATCTCTAAGGGTTTGCAAGACAATTCAGAGATGATCAAAATATTCATCCTCACTACGGGAGTACACCAGTATATCATCGATGAACACTATGACAAACATATCCAGATATGGTCTGAACACTCGATTCATGAGGTCCATGAAAGCTGCTGGGGAATTAGTTAAACTGAAAGACATAACAATAAGCTCAAAATGGCCATAGCGAGTTTGGAAAGTGGTTTTTGAGATGTCACACTCCCTAACTTTGAGTTGATGATAGCCGGAATGAAGGTCTATCTTTGAGAAATAACTTGCTCCTTGCAATTGGTCAAACAAATCATCTATTCTCAGAAGGGGGTACTTACTTTTGATGGTGACTTTATTCAGTTGGCAGTAATCAATGCACATACACAAAGAGCCATCTTTCTTTCTCACAAACAACATAGGAGCACCCCAAGAAGAAACACTAAGCCTTATGAAACCCTTATATAGTAGATCTTTGAGTTGCTCTTTCAACTCCTTAAGTTCTACAGGGGCTATACGGTAAGGAGGAATAGAAATGGGTTGAGTATCGGGAAAAAGATCAATCCCGAACTCTATCTCTCTATCAGGAGGTATTTGTGAAAGAAGAGAGCATAAATCAATAGTAGAGAGAGACACTTTAAGCACAATACACTTCTAAAAGAAAGAATCACACTTTTTCGTAAAACATCTTATAGTCTCTTGCTCATAGATATGGTACGCTACACACCGATTATCAAGATTATACTTAACGTGGTTTGTCAGACTCCCTAGGATACCTTAAAACCTTAGGCTCTGATACCAAATTTGTAACACCCCAAAAAATGGGTCTCGGAGCGTCACAAGTTGCTTGAGGCTATGAGTAGCCCTAAGCTAACCCTTTGAGCCATTTTCATTCAGTTCAACACAAATCAACAGGGTTTCCAAAAATAACCCTCAAATATCAACAGAGTAATCATCATCAAAGAATAAAATCATTTCAAAAAGATAACAAAATACGACTTATTAGTCAACTCCCAATATCTATACTAGTCTGATAAGCCTCTAAGAAAATCAATAAAACCAGCGAGCCATTGAGACATGCCCCAACTGACTCTTACTCAGTTATCAGATGTAAATAATTATGTGAAATAATCATTAGACATCACATACTCGAAACATGAGGATTCATTATGATAGAAGATTTAGCACAGCATGCCCGAAGAATCACTGTTGAACCTTAAACTGAGCACCTGAACCTATATTCTGAGAAAATACAGCCCACATTCGAAGATGTGGGTTAGTACCATGTAAAGGAATCGAGTATATGGAGCTGTATGTAGTTTTACAAACATCATCATCATAAATATTTATAAGAAATATGCAAGATGTATGAAAGACTCATATAGTCTGAAGAAAATCATCATATTTCATCAAGAATATCAATTCTCATAATGTAAATATCATTTAAATCTTTCGAAAGAATAACTTTCATAATTCCACTTTTGAATCACTTCACCATTCACCATAGATACAAGGAACACACATATAGTGGGAGATCCTATAACCAACATAAACCATGTGAGCTACATGGAGTCCAACGTCCAACCCACGTTGGGGAGAGCCGTACAATCCTTGCCATCGAAGTAAGACTATCGATATCAAATCCACATAAACTAGTGATCACTATATAAATCAGACTCAGGATCACTCCTATGGGGGAACGTAGTTCTAGGGAAGTAAGGTTGCTTTATACCTCCCACTTGGTGCTAAAGATTTCTCCTGGACTTAGCTCAGATCATTTCAAAGACAATCCACAACAAAATAATTTCAGCAATATATAAATATACATCGGGAGCCATCATGCTTCCCATCTATCAAAATCAACCATGTTGTAGATTTCTTTCACACTTGAGTTCAAAATAACTCCATTAAGATCAAAAGGTCAAATCATTCAAAATCTCAAATATTCAATATCAACATGCTTATAACACACACTTTCTGAAAAACCATAATTTCCAATGAGGATTCATGACCCAATTATCAAAATCATGATAAATATTGTTCAAGATTTATGCTTTATATCTCCACACATGTAAATTCATCTTTTAAAATTATAAACATCAATATTTCATAATCATCATTATAAGATATGGGTTCATGCTTCAAATTCATGAAAAATCAAATAAAAATCATGCCTTTGTAAAAAAAATTACTTTTGGGCACAAGAATGAAAGAGAGTTCTTGTTGAAAAATCCCACATACCTTGAATGATGAACTTTAGATCGATAATCATTTTTGAGATGTTAATCGTGCCTTTGAATGATGGTTCTTGGAGTTATTGAACTAGGAACTTAGAATTTTGAATAAATTTGCAGAATTAATGGTGAACTTTGGAGGTTCTTGAAGTTCTTGAACTAGGAACTTTGAATCTTGAATAAATTTGCAGAATTAATGGTGAACTTTGGAGTTTCTTGAAGTTGGATGGAGGAGCTTAGGCTTTTGTTTTTGAGGGAATTTGATAAAATATAACATATAATGCTTCTAATAGGCTTCAATATAGGGTTTGGATGGATTTTGGGTGAGGGAGAATGACCAAAACGCCCCTAAAAATCAAATAATTCTCGAATCTGTCCTTTGGTGGACTATTTTGGTAGTCTGAAGTAAATCAACCATAACGTTTTACTCCGATATCGAAATGGGATGAAACTAATTTCATTAGAAAGAGGACTCTCATATTTTTTCGTTGATATATAGTATCTCACCCAGATAATTGTGTACGAGTATTTATGATCATTTGAATTTGACCCAAAAATTCGCTTTTGATAGGCTGAAGTAGATCGACCATAACTTTTTGCTCCGATAGTCAAATTGGATGAAACCAATTTCATTGGAAAGAGGACTCGTAGAGCTTTCCGTTGATATATAGTAGACCACCCAGATCATATGTACAGGGATTTGTGATCATTTAAAGTTAGAGCAAAAATACGCTAGGCCTCAGTACTTTTTTCTGCATGTTTTACTGTTTACTACTATTCATGGTTCGATTGGAATGTTCATAACTCGTCGCTCAAGTGTTCGTTTTGGATGATCCCCATATTGTTGGAAATCTTATTCGATGCTCTACGCAATGGTGGGTCATAATCTAAGACATTCTGCATGGAAATATTTATAATTCATTCTAGAAGATAGAACCCAACACATTTACGTACAAAATTTCACCGAAAAATTTCCAGGGGTATTATAGTATCCCCATAGTTGGAGTGCACACCATCTAGTGCTTAAATTATTAATCCTATTAGCTAAATCTTCAAAATTTCAAACTTAGATTCTAACGCTTAACATGGGTATATCCAAATCTTTGATGGACCATACAACTTCTGTCATAGTCTACCCATATCACGCTTGTAAACTTATATTTTTAAACCATAGAATCACACTCATACTTAAAAAAGTCTCAACATCTTCTATCATAACACCTTAACTTAGCTATCAAGAACATTACTCATTATATAACTAGTCTTTCTCCACCTAACATTTCAGTTGTACTACTGACCCCACAATATGTAATAATCCTCAAAAAAAATAATGCATCCCCATAGCACCTTGGGCGTACTTTTGAATCATACATATTACGTCGAACTTGATTACGAATCAAGTAAATTTATTTTCTTTTATACACTGTTCAAGACTATTATATCACTCCCCTATAACTAGTATTATTAGCTAAGAAATCATTACATCCACTTTCATGACCACCAATCGTTCAAAGTTAATACATAGTGTTGTTCTCACGTGGAAGCTATAGAATAAAACAAATGAAGAATAACTAGTCCAACTGAACCTCATAATAAAAATAATCGATAACAAACATATGTCCTATCTTATTTATAATCCATTACCAAATCCTCCTTCTACATATCATTACTATCCACCTATCTATACACCTAAACTTCTTTTGTAGATCTATAAGTTTCAACCAAAACAAAAACAACAAGATGCACAACAAGTTACTAGTGAATTAAAATAGGCCTCACACGGCTTTACTAGACTTTGATTTTTCAACAAATTAATGATAACAAGGTTACAAGAGAGAGAAACTTGACACAAAATATTCACTGACCTAAGAATACACATCTTATTCTATTTTACTAGTATGACTCATAAGAGTGAGGATATAGTTCTGATCTTAAGAAAATTATAATACACTAGAATGCTACTCTCAAGGCGCTTTGTATGACTTCTGAAGCTTCTTGCTAGCCAATCTGAGAGCGTTACCTGGGGAGGAACTGGAACTTACTAATCATGCTATCTAAAGAATAATACATAGATAGGGAAGTATAGCTTTACATTATAGATTCTGAGAAGGAATCTGGAAGTACATCTGACTTAGGCTTAGTGTACGACTTTTATGAATCATGAATACAACACTTTAATAATTAGAACTCAAAAGCATTGATGCAATACTTTCTAGCTCACTTACAATCTGATAACTATCTGTGGAGACTATCTGCTAAAGCACTATCTATAAAGATGTAAGCTTGACTGTTTCTAATACCTTGAAAATAAGGTAGAGATTGCTTGGATAGAGTAAGATAGAAATCTATATAAGTTCCTTAAAGAATATTTCTATAGCATAATCTGAGACTTGAAAGAATGGAGACAATTCCTAAATGCCTTGTAGCCTTTCGAAGAAAAGTACAGACGTCTCTATACCATTCTGCAAGACTCTACTAGACTCGACTTCATAGATACCCTAGGAAACTTGAACTCTATGCTCTGATACCAAGTTCGTAACTTCCAAAATTAGGTCCCAAGACGTCACATGGTGCTTAGGGTCACAAATGACCCCAAACTACCTTTCTAATGGCATAACTCATAAGCAACAGAATAAAATGCTTACATCTATATAAAATCAGTGAGAACATAAAATTTTTCTGAACTTAATCAATACAAATATGAACTTTACAAGATTACAACTCTGCTTTTACCAAAATAAAACTGAAACTGAATACATTAACTCTATTGACTATCTATGAAGCCTCTACTAGTACTGACTTTGGATTGACAGATCATGGCT
The DNA here is from genome assembly GCF_002878395.1 of Capsicum annuum. Lineage (NCBI taxonomy): Eukaryota > Viridiplantae > Streptophyta > Magnoliopsida > Solanales > Solanaceae > Capsicum > Capsicum annuum. Next base: position 129,754,379 of record NC_061113.1, read on the forward strand.
ACCAACTATCCCAACTTAGTACGACTAAAATAGGAAAATAAAGAACTACTCAAATTATCTATCTAGCTCAAACCCTTGAATTAAAAGGATTCATCACCTGCTAACTGGAAGCTGTGAGCTGACTGAATCTGAATGTGCAACAAAGTCCTGTACCTACATTATGAGACAATTTTGCACATAGACGTATATGTGGGTTAGTAATTTGGGAATGTACTGAGGATATAGGGAAGTGTGAAATTAAAATACTCAACATCATAAGGTTTTATAGAAAACCTGCATAGTGTAAAACATACGCATATAGGTTGAATTAAATATATTCCACATGACTCATAAATCATCATGCTTTTACTTAAAACCTTAAATTATCATGACACCTGAAATTATTAGGACCATATCTTTCAAAACACTTATACTTTTGAAATTTTGTAACTTTAAGACTAAAACTCTTTGAAACTTGGAAGACTTTAGAACTTAGAGAACTTTAGGAACTTAGGGATTTTCTATTTACCAACATAAATCATGTGAGATACATATATTCCAACGTCTTGACCATATTGAAGAGAGTTGTTCTATCCTTGCCATCAGATCTAACCTTAAGTTTAGTGATCACTATCTACACCCACTTGGGGTATATCAAGAACCTAGGGGGGCACGTAGTTTTGGGGCATGAGACCTCGGAATCAAGCCCAACTAGGTGCTAAATACTACTCCCTTACTTAGCTCAGACCTTTAGAAAATCCACCTTAAAACAATTCAACAATATATATATATATATATATATATATATATATATATATATATAATGGGAGCAAAAATGCATCCCCTTTACTTTAAACTCAAGAATGTGGATTTCAATCTTAACTTAAAATCAAAACTTACTTCTTGATATTCTTTAAAAATTGCTAACATATCATTCTCAAACTCATGGTTTGACCATAAGGTTCAGTTCACAACAATAGAACTTGAAACTCTCAAAATATGATATAGACGTTGAATTATGCAACTTAAACCATAAATGGACAATTTAAAACATTAATACGCATAAAAATATTACAACTCAAAGCTTGGGTAAGACATAGTTTCATAAAAATCACAATATAATAACATGATAGTAATTCTCCATGAATTTATGAAATACTTTAAGAAAATATGTAACTTTGGGGCACAAGAACAAAAGGGTGTTCTTGTTCAAAACTACATACCCTAAACTTAGAGCTTTTGGATGGCTTCAAAAATTCTAGAAAGTTATTCATGAACTATTAGGTGTCCCTTGTAGCCCTCTTAACAGGGAATTCAAATATGCAAGAATTATTGAATTCTCATGGTTGAATCTCTAGATAATTGGGTTTTTATGTGGAAACCCTAACCTTATGGTTGAAGGTGTGTAGAGAATTTTGAGATGTTTAACTAAAGAGAAATAGAAGAAAATGCATTCTCTGAGGGTTATAAGTCATGGGAAGGGCAAGAAAAAGACCAAAATACCCTTGCAAAAATGTCATTAAATTGCTGAAAAAATAGCTAACGACATTCATGATAAGTTGTCAGACTTATGACAAGTCATCACGAAATGTCATCACAAAATGGTGGATTTTATGATTTTCATCTTAAGTTCATAACATTTTGTGACAAGCCGGCAAACTTGTGATAAGTCGTCACAAAATATCGTCACAAAATGTTGTATTTTGTGACTTTCTTCTTATGGTGACGAATTTTGTGACAAGTCCTTAGGCTTGTGACATGTCGTCATAAAATGTCGTTACAAAATTTCCAGGTTGATACGCTGGAGTAAAATAGGCTTAACTCTTTGCTCCAATAATGGATTTTGGTAAAATTGGTATGGTTGGAAAGCTAATTCAATTATCTATCTTTTAGTGGGTCATGAGCTCAGAAATACATAGTATAATAAGAGATATGCTCATTTGAAGTTTACTCATCAAGATAGATCATGTAGATACCAAATAACTAACTTTATTTCTAACAAGCTTGAAACAACATTCTACTATTAGTTGAAATTCTCAGGTTATTACATGATGTCTCATATCATAGGTTCAGACGCCCAGGTTCCTGACCACGCGTAGATAGATCCAGTAATCAGTAGCAGTTTTAATAGTGATTCCTCATCTATCGAGATCATGCTTTTATTTTATTTATTTTATTTTATCAGTAGTTCAGTAGTCAGAGTTAGTTGAGGGCTTCTCCCATCAACTCCACATTCAGACAATTTATTTAGAGGTTGTTCAGACTAGACTTTCAGACATTATTTAGTTTTGCAAATTATAATTACAATTGATATTTTTTATTAGTATTTATTCTTTTGAACCTTATGGCATTTCAACCCATTTTTCTAAATTTATTATAGTATTATTATTCAGTTCTCATAACAGATATTAGTCATGGGTTAGCTTGTGGTCCTTTGGGGTCGTAAGCACAATGTATCATCCAAGGTATAGACTCTAGGCGTTACAAACTTGGTATCAGAGCCTAAGATTCAACAGAGTCTTAATAAAGTCTGAAAGCCACATCCAGTAGAGTTTTATGCATAGATGTGTAGTGTGGCACACTAATGGATAAGAGGATATGAGATGTTTTAGAAAAAGTTTCCCTTCATTCACTATTAATGTCATGCGAGTGAGCATGAGCTTAAGCTAAACACTAAGTTTTATTTATTGTTTCTTTCATTTACAAAATGTGCCTCGCTAAAATACTAATGAAAGAAGAACTAGGAATTAGTCAATACCTCAGTTAGTTTAGGCAAAACCATAGGATGAGCATGTCTCCCATGAAGAATTCAGAGCTACATTAACCACTCTAGCCAATTCAGAAGTAGCTCATAATGAATGACCAGTTGTTGTTTAGGCCAACGCAGTGTCCAATAGTATTGAATCTAGGATTCAAGAGTTCACCCGAATGAATTCTCCCCTATTCTCAGCATCTAAGTCAGAAGATGACCTACATGAGTTCCTCGATCAGGTTCAAAAAGTCATAGATATTATAGAAGTGACTTCCAGTGAGAGTGTTGAGTTAGCTACCTGTCAGCTACAAGATGTAGCTCATATATGGTTTAAGAAGTGGAAGGTAGATAGGGCATAGATGCAGAGCCCATAGACTGGGAAGAGTTTGGTATTGCTTTTCTATATAGATTTTTTCCCTTAGAACTAAAAGAAGCCAAGGTATTAGAGTTCATCAATCTCAGGCAGGGCAGTATAAGAGTGAAAGAGTATTCCCTAAATTTTACATAGTTATCTAGGTATGCTCCCCATGTAGTGGAAGACAGTAGGTCCAGAAAAAGAAAGTTGATGTCTGGGGTGTCAGATAGTGTGGTTAAGGATTGGAAAACTACAATGTTGATAAAGAAGATGGACATATCCAAAATCATGGTCCATGCTCAGGAGATAGAAGAGGCTAAGAATAGAGAGAGAGATAAAGAGTAAAAGATCCAGAATAGGCAGTTTCAATTTCAATCAGCCTAAGTCTGAGGACGGTAAACGTTCCAAGTTTTGTCCAAAGCCTTTGGTTCCAGCTTCATCTATATCCACTGATCCAGTCCCTAAGTTCAGAAATGATAACAAAGATAGGGTACTAGGCTCTAAATCTGAGGGTAGTGTCATCAATCCTCGAAAAAATCCTCTTTGTCAGACATGTGGTAAAAACCATCATGATGTCTGCGGAGATGGCAGTGATGTTTGTTTCGAGTGTGGCAAGCCAGGCCATAGAATTAGAGATTTTCCTCAGTTAGGTTCTCAGGGTAAGTATAATCGTCCTTCATCTTCATCGGGTCGACTGTTTCAGCAGGGTGCTACTTCCAGTGCCACTATTAGGCAATGTCCAATAGGCTTTATCCACTTCAGTCTAGACAATATCAGGAAAATTCCCCTGATGTGGTCACTGGTATGTTATAGATCTTCCATTTACACATTTATGCCTTGACATATCCAAGAGATTTTTTATCTTTCGTAACTCCTTACATAGTTATTAACTTCACAGTCAGTTCAAAAATCATAGCAGAGTCTTTCTTAGTTTCTACCCCGATAGGTAAATCTATCATAGCCCGATGGGTAAAAAGAAATTGTCTAGTTAAAATATCTTAGAAAGTTACTTTATTAGACCTTGTAGACTAGAGATGGGGGATTTTGATGTCATTCTCAACATAGATTTTCTCTATTTATGCTATGCCTCAGTTGATTGTAGAAACAAAATAGATTATTTTTAGGTTCCAAATAAACCAGTCTTTGAATGGAGGGGTAGTACCACTACACTTAAGGGTCAGTTAATTTCATACCTTAGAGTGAGAAAAATGATATCCAAGGGAAATATCTATCATCTTTTCCGAGTCAACAAATCTAGTTCAGAGCCACCTAGTCTTAAGTCAGTTCCAGTAGTAAATGAATTCTCAGATATATTTCCTTAAGATCTTCCTGGAGTTCCTCCCGCAAGGGAAATTGACTTTGGAATAGACCTTCTTCAAGGCACTCGGCCAATATCTATTTCAACATACAGAATGGCACCAACAAAACTCAAAGAGTTAAACAAGCTGTTAAAAGATCTCTTAGAGAAGGGATTTATCATACCCATCATTTTCTCGAGGGGCGCACCAGTCTTATTCATTCGTAAGAAAGAAGATTCTCTTAGAATATGTATAGACTACCGTCAGTTGAATAGAGTCATAGTCAAGAATAAATATTCACTTCCCAGAATTAATGACTTGCTTGACCAACTCTAGTGTGGGAGCTAATTTTCTAAGATAGACCTCTGATCATGCTATCATCAGCTCAGATTTAGAGAATGAGACATTCTAAAATAGCTTTCAAAACTCGGTATGGTCACTTCGAGTTTCTAGTCATGTCCTTTGGTCTTATAAATGCCCCAGGAACTTTTATGGACCTAATGAATCACGTGTTCATGTAGTACTTGCATATGTTTGTTAAAGTCTTCATCGATGATATTCTTGTCTATTCTCGTAGTGAGAATGATGATGCAGATTACCTCAGAATCGTACTTCAGACTCTCATAACTCATTAGTGGTTTGCCAAATTTAGTAAGTGTGAATTTTGTCTGAGGTCAGTAGAATTCCTTGGTAATATTATTTCCGGTGGTGGCATTAGAGTTGATTCTCAAAAGATTGAGGTAGTGAAAAATTAGCCTAAACCCATCTCTACATTAGATATTCAGATTTTCTTGTGTTTAGTTGGCTATTACCGTCAGTTTGTTAAAGAGTTTTTATCTATTACATTACCTATGTCTATATTGACTGAGAAGAAAGTGCAGTTTCAGTGGTTAAATTCTTATGAGAAGAGTTTTTAGGAGTTGAGGACTCGATTCACCACAACCCTAGTCTTGACTCTACCAGATAGTTCTGATGGGTTTGTTGTCTACTGTGATACATCTAGCTAGAAATATTACCATGGTTGTGAAATAGAAAAGAAAAGAGGGAAAAAATTGAATCATATGGTAATAAACAATACTTCTACCATGTGTTTGTAAAAGTTCTTAAAAGAGATGAGGTAAGATAAAGGTGATGGGTGAATGAAAAAAGTGTAATTTGGTTATTATAGATTTGTTTTAAATGTATAATGTAGTGTATTAAAGCACTTATAGAGGTTAGTCACTATTCCAAAATAGTTCTTACCCATTCCTTAGCCTACATTACAACCCGAAAAGGCCTAATTCATCCTAAGTTCATCATTTTGATATTAGTAGAGAACCACACTAAGGGAAAGCTTCTGGTTCATTATGTGTAACTTGTGAATATTTTGTGAGAATGAGCGTAATTAGATTCTTGTACCTATTATGTGATAAATTGTATTATTGTGAATGATTATGGGTAACTCTCTTATTATGAGGGCACATGTTTGATGAATGTGGGTGATTTGTATAATCTCCTTGATTGTTCAATATGTATGAATTTTCCAACTAGGTGAGTCAATTTTTCAAAGCTAGGATGTTTTAGATTATTGTTCATTAGCTATCAATTGTGTAAATAACATGCTTAGTGAAGAAAATTGCACATCGTGTAGTCATTGTAGTACTAGCTTGAAGGTTGTCAATGTAGTAGAAGTGTAGAGTCTCCTCAACTTATGATGCTTAGGGAAAATAGCTGTTCGAGGACGAACAAGGATTTAAGTGTGGGGTGATGATGTTGGGTGTATTTATGCACTTTAGTGTCACCATTATAGCTTAATTATTCTTATTTTGAGGACAATTCATGTGCTTTATGTGTAATATGATATAAATAAGAATGTAAGTGTCCAAGTACATATTTACAATGTACAACGTGTTTTGCAAATAAATTTGTTCTTATTTGAGTCATTTAGAATTCAACCTGGAAAACTAGTGTTACTAGCTTAAGCTTGATGTGTGTCTAGTTGATTTCATTAGATTATATTCTTTTTATAAGGTTTATAATTGTTTTAATGGTGTAATTAGATGTGGATCAACTTTTTTGTAATGGGAAAGGTTCAATTTGATTAAGTCAAGAGGTGGAGCATTAAGTTGAAGATCGTGGGAACTAGTCTTATCTTAGCTCGTGCTTTGATTTGTCGTTGAGGATATTATGTTGTTATGATCATTAGTTTCTGGTGTGTGATATTGTAGGAATATCAGTGATCTGAATATGGTGATTTATTGATGATAAAAAGGCTTGAAATTAATTGGAAATAAACTACAAAAGGCATGGGCAACAGATAAGACGTTCAGCACTTAGAATAAATTTTAAACGCAACTTCTAGTGAGTAGACGCGATCTCAATGTGCTGCATTGCTAATCCTATTGCAACATCCAATGCATAATGTTGCTCTTGTCAATGTGATCATTGATGCATCCCATTGCTTAATTTATACAAGGAAAAAATTATAATACAATCATATTGTCCTACGTGGATAAGGGATTTGTCCACTACTATATTACATGGCAAACGTTTTGAGGGCTGGTGGGAATATCTTGGAAATCACTTAATATATTAATCTTAAAATTTTTTGGAGTATTTGATTATATATACAAACCATGGGAATCTTCATGAAAAGCTTGAACAGTTCTTAAGGGGTGGTGACGGTTTGGACATAGCTAGACAACAAAAAGAGGCTACTGCACTTCTGAAATAGGTTTTTAACTATTTATTTAGCTTTTTAATTTTTCATAACATGTATTCAATTATTTGGATAATGATTATGAATATTATCGGCTAAAAATCCACTTTTTGGGATTCAAGCCAAAAATATGAGTACGAATGTTTTGGATTAATTTCTTTTAATTTTGCTTTTCATTTTTGATTGTTTGTTTATTCTTAATTAAATTATATTTATTCTTGATTAAATTATTTGATTGATTGATCACCTGAAAAATACATCTACATTTTGATCTCAGAAGAGTGAATAGGGAGATAGAAAATGGAAATAAACAAAGTATGGTTTGTATTCTTTTATAAAATAAGGAATTCAAATTAGAGTATAGGATAGGGATGTACTTAGATGTCTTACCTGATTCACAGATAGGATGATAGCTTAAATAAATTAATTTGATTATTACATTCCTATTCAATGATATTTTTTGTAATGTCCAAATTAGGTAAACGGTTAGAGGTTGGGGGACCATAATCATAAATTAACCCTACGAATCAACAACCAAGATAAGCAATTTAACGAATGATGTTTAATAACATAGTATGATTTATCAATGTGCTTTAACCCTTTTCTTTAATCCATTGATTGTTCCAAGACTTTACTTTATACATTATTTACTTTTCTTTAGTTTAAAACTTACAAATTCCCTTTTTGGTTACTCTTTCACTAATTAAATCTAAATTTTGAACTAGAATTGAATATTTTTTGAAATAAGTCCCCGAGTGATGGATAACTCGGCTTTCTCGAAGGGTAGTTTACTACTTGATAGATCACATACACTTGCATGTACGCTTGGGCGCTGTCAGCCACTGAAAGTATAAACATTTGAGGGATTTGGGTGAATCTCTTTGAGGACTATTTGTAGAGTATTTTATGGACTAGATTTCAAATAATCGGTTAATAGTATTGACTTTGGTTGTCGCATAGATGAGATAGAAGAGATAACTACACAAAAAAGGGCACTACAGATAAGATAGGTCACTTTCGATGGATATCCAACATTATAGCTATCAACAGACAAGAAACTAGTTGGGTATTTTGTGGTTTGAGAGTGAATACACAGCAAATTACAAAGAATAATTTAAATATTATATCAAAGTCATGGTGGACTCTTGCCCGATATCGGTTGTGTCCCACGACTAGGGACAACATGTTTAGCCTAGTCCGTGAAACATTGATATATAGACTAATGGTCGGTATGATTTTGATGTTACACAGTTCATTACAATAAAGTTATGTGATTAAGTGGTGAGTATATATGTTATTTAGGAATTTCCATGCATGTTTACTCAAATATGCTTATAGGTAGGGGTTTCGAAAATTCCAAATATAGATTAAGATATTCAACCGAAAAACATTACTAATCTGGTGTTGATTTGAAATGTTGCAAATCCCAAGGAGCCACAGTGCTAGGGAGGTATTATGGAACAAAAACCCGAGTACCACCACTATTGGATTCACAAATATCAATGTCACTCCAGTTAATATTGAGCAATTTGATCCCTACCCTTCTGATCAATAAATACCTCAAGTGCCC